>NW_022436966.1:9709407-9776459 GCF_009761245.1 Sapajus apella
AAAAAAAAAAAAAAAAAAAAAAAAAAAAAATTGTCTTTTCTTTATGCTAGAAATATTTGAATTATTCTCTTCTAATGATTTAGAAATATACAATAGATTATTGTAAACTATGGTCATTCTACTGATCTATTAAACACTAGATTTTATTTCTTCTATCAAATTATATATTTGTACCCATTAGTCAACTTCTCTTCATTCCCTCACCCCACCCTTTCTGGTGCCTGTAGTAACCACCAATGTATTCTCTATCTTCTTGATAGTCACTTTTTAAGCTCCCACATATGAGTGAGAACATGTGATATTTGATTCTGTGCTTGGCTTGTTTCACTTAATATAATGACCTCCAGTTCCATCCATGATGCTGCATGTGACAAGATTTCATTCTTTCTTATGGCAGAATAGTGTCCTGTTGTGTATATATAACACATTTTTTTTTTAATCCATTCATCCATTAATGGACATTTAGGTTGGTTCCATATTTTGGCTATTATGAATAGTGGTGCAATAAACATGGAAGTGCAGAAGTCTCTTTGATATGGTTGGTTTTGTTTCTTTTGGATATATACCAGTAGAAAAATTGCCGAACCATATGATAGCTCTATTTGTAGTTTTTTGAGGAACTTCTATACAGTTTTCCATAGTGGCTGTACTAATTTACATTCCCACCGACAGTGTATAAAGGTTCTCCTTTCTTCACATCCTTGTCATCATCTGTTATTGCCTGTCTTTTTGAAAAAAGCCGATTTTAATTAGGATGAGATACCTCATTGTGATTTTGATTTGCATTTCTCTGATGACTAGCGACGTTGAGCAGTTTTTTTCACATTCTTATTGGTCATTTATATGTCTTCTTTTGAGAAATGCCTATTCAGATCTTTTGCACATTTTTAAATTGGATTACTTGTTTTGCTATTGAGTTGTTTGAGCTCTTTATATATCCTGGTTATTAATTGTGTCAGATGAGTAGTTTGCAAATATTTTCTTCTGTAGATTGTCTCTTCACCTTGTTGCCTCCTTTGCTGTGCAGAAGGTTGATGTAATCTCATTTGTCTTTTGCTTTGGTTGCCTGTGATTTTGAGGTCTTACATCAAAAAATCTTTGCCGAGACCAACGTCCTGGAGCATTTCCC
The DNA here is from genome assembly GCF_009761245.1 of Sapajus apella. Lineage (NCBI taxonomy): Eukaryota > Metazoa > Chordata > Mammalia > Primates > Cebidae > Sapajus > Sapajus apella. Next base: position 9,710,537 of record NW_022436966.1, read on the forward strand.
CAATGTTTTCTTCTAGTAGTTTCATAGTTTCAAGTCTAAATTTAAGTTATCAATCCATTTTATTTGATTTTTGCATATAATGAGAGATGGGGTCTAGTTTCAATCTCCTGCCTATGGTTATCCAGTTTTTTCAGCGCCGTTTATTGAAGAGACTGTTCTTACCACATTGTACGTGCTTGGTGTCTGTGTTGAAATGAGTTGGCTGTAAATACATGGATTTATATCAGCGTTCTCTATTCTGTTCCATTGGTCTGTGTGTCTGTTTTTAGGTCAGTACCATGCTGGCTACCAAAACTTTTAAACACTGTGTGTAGAAGAAAAAGAATAACAAAATTCTACTATTTAGAAAAAAATCAGCAAAGAAAAAAATGTGCAACAAGAAAGCATAATGAGTAAGAAACATAAATTACAATGACAGGCATACCACATTCATCCTCATTATCCATCTGTAATTCATCTTTGACTCCTCTCTCACTCACCATGTCTGTGCAGTTGACTCACTGGATTTTCCCTTGGAATAGTCTTGTGTCTGACCCGTCCCATTCCCACTACCACTCGTCTAGTTCCCTGGACCCTGTACTAATTAAGTAGCTCTAGCACAACATATTCTTTTTTTTTTGGAGACAGGGTCTCACCCTGTTACCCAGGCTGCTGTGCAGTGGCACTATCATGGCTCACTTTAGCCTTGACCTCCCCAGGCTCAGGTGATCCTCCTACTTCAGCCTCTCAAGTAGCTGGGACTACAAGTGTGCACCACCATGCCTGACTAATTTTTGTATTTTTGGTATGGGGTTTGGTCATGTTCCCCATGCTGATTTCAAGCTCCTGGGCTCAATTGATCCATCTGGCTCGACCTCTCACAGTGCTAGAGTTACAAGAGTGAGCCACAATGCCCAACCCACTGCATATTCTACCTCGCACTTACCCACAGCAATGAGCAATCTTCATAAAATATAACATCACACCCCTCCCTGCTCAGAAACTTTCAGGAGCTCCTCATTTCTTACGATCTACCCTCTTAACTGTTTTTTGAGACCTTGTATAATATGATCACAGTTAACTGTGTTTTGTCAATTCGAAGACACATTTTTTAAAAAGACCTTTGAAACGTCTCTGAAATTAGAATGCATGTTACAGTTGATGGCAATCATTGTGTCTTAGATTCAATGGTCCTTTTCCCAGTTTGCCTTGGCTACAAGATACCTCTATGCTAGAAAACAAGACTTCTCACTTTATACATTATCTATACACATAGTACATTATCAGTGAGCTATGTCTTGACTCATTCTTTCATATCTCCAAACTTTTGTTTAGACATCTCCCTCTGTCTGAGTATCCTTCTTCCTCCGCCTCTCTTAACATATCTCCCTGTAAAAATCAGCCCATCTTTAATAAGGTCCAGCTCAAAGGCCACCACCTCAAAGAATGCTTTATCAACCACCTTAGTGGGAACATCCATCATTGAATCCTCTCAGTCCCTTCTTTGTAAGTCTAGCATCTGTTATCACATAGCTTTTTTTAGTTTAAGTACTTGCATCCATTTTTGGTTCTGCAAGTTTCTTGAGTGGACAGCTAAAATTGTGACATTCTATGAAAGAACATGAGTTTGTTTCATGAGGACATTTTGAACAATTTCTTTAAAATCTGTGATGTACTGCCATTCCACAACTCAATGAGAATCCTGCTTCAAACTGCCCTCTAGAGGTAGTACATTATCAGTGAGCCAGAGAGAGATGTACAGCCATGGATGGGTGAAAGACAGTGGCTGCTAATCAGCTGGGAAGGGGAGCTGCTGAGAGTGTTTCTCCATCAGCAGAACTTGCTAATAGGCCCTGTTTGTGGAAGTAGCTGTTGGAAAAGTCAAGCTCTGGGAAACCATGTTGCTTAGAAATTGCCAGCCGTCTCCACTTTGCTCAGATGAGTCACTGTAATGTCTTAGAAGGGTGGGGCCTGACTAAGTAATAGCTTTCCTCAGGAAATCCAGACTGGGCTGGAAGTCCAGGAACTCTGGGTCATTTTCCAGGGAGATACTGAGCGTAACCCTGTCCTGTCAGAGGGTGTAGTCTGGGAAAAGAGGGCTACATGTCCATGTCATTGTCTGCAACAGGATTCTTCTCCATCACTAATTTTGAACCCTCCCAGTTATAAATCTTTACTGCAATACATTCACAGTACTTTATTCCCTCCTCCCTTTTTCTCTCAGCAACCTTCTGTGGCCATGAGAAGATAAAAGTCATCTCAGGTGCTCTCTTGCTAGCCAGGATATTCTGTGACTAAATTTTAAATGACTTGTGAAATTTCCTGCTTAGTTCTGCTTCCTAGGGGAAAATGGCATTTTCTGTGAGGGCCTCCCTGTTACCTGACTTGAATTTCCATAGGTATCCCCTCCAGCCTCAGTCTTTGCCAACAGAGGGATTAGCTTCTAGAGGCTTCAGGTCTCTGCCAGCTTCAACATTCTAACATCTGCTTGGTGCTCAACATAGCTTGCCTCCCAGGCACTGAGTTTATGCATTAATGAGTTTGAAGCTCGTTTTCCTCTGAGGCAAATTGGTTGGCATGATATGATCAGGGGATGTTCTTTGAAAGCTTTCTATAAGATGTGACTTCTCTCCACGTCTTCACACCAGAAGGCCTTGCATAAAGGTCACAATTGTTGAACTAATTTCACCAAAAGAAGTTGTTTTGTCTTAGAATTTTTTTCTTATTAAAAAAGTCAAGCAGTGCCAGGCACGGTGGCTCATGCCTGTAATCCCAGCACTTTGGGAGGCCAAGGTGGGTGGATCACCAGATCAAGAAATTGAGACCATCCTGGCCAACATGGTGAAACCCTGTCTCTACTAAAAATACAAAAATTAGCTGGGTGTGGTTACAGACACCTGTAGTCCAAGCTACTTGGGAGGTTGAGGCAGGAGAATCGCTTGAACCTGAGAGGTGGAGTTGCGTTGAGCCAAGATTGCGCCACGGCACTTCAGCCTGGCAACAGAGCAAGACTTCGTCTCAAAAAAAAAAAAAAAAAGTCAAGCACTTTTGAAAAACATGAAACCATGTATCTACTAAAAATACAAAAATTAGCTAGGCGTGGTGGCACATGTTTGTAATCCCAGCTACTCAGGAGGCTGAGGCATGAAAATCGCTTGAACTCAAGAAGCGGCGGTTGCAGTGAGGCAAGATCATGCCACTGCACTCTAGCCTGGGTGACAGGCAACAGAGACTCCATCTGAAAAAAAGAAAAAGTCATAGGCTGGGCATGGAGGCTTATGCCTGTAGTCCCAGCACTTTGGGAGGTCAAAGCAAGAGGATCACTTTCGAACTCAGGAGTTCGAGACCAGCCTGGGCAACATGGCAAAACCTCATCTCTACAAAAAATATAAAAATTAGCCTGGCATGGTGCACACACCTGTAGTCCCAGCTACTCGGGAGGCTGAGGGTGGACAATCACCTCAGCCCAGTGAGTCTAGGCTGCAATGAACCAAGATCACACCACTGCATTCCAGCCTGGGTGACGGCGTAAGACTCTGTTTCAAAGTAATAAATCATAAAGGTTTATTATAGAAATAGAGACATTATAGAAAATTATTTAAAAGGAAATAAGACTCACTTAAATGCAACTTCTTGGAGGTAATACTGTTAACACCATGGCATGCAACACAATAATTTTTGTGTGGGTGTATAATCATGATTTTTAAGTGTTTGATACAGAATTGGAATCACACTTTTCAAACTGTTTTTTAGCCTGCTTTTCTCCTGTAATTATAAATGATTAACTTTTCATTTGTCATTATGTAATAGTTCATAGCGTGGACTCTGGAGCTAGCCTATCTGAATTTGAATCTTGGCTCTGTCACTTACTGTGTGACCCTTGGGCATGCCCTTTAACTGAAATAGTTTCTGAAAATTATTCATCTGTAAAATGGGGATAATAATTGTTCCTACTTCACAACGTGTTGTGAATATTTAAGTGAGTCAACATTTGCAAAGCAGTTAGAACAGTGCTGGCCAGTAGTGTGGGCTTTATGGGGCTAGCTACAGCTACTATAAGTACTACTACATTTTCTTCTACAAGATTATTTTAAGACTGAATAGAATTACATTGTTTGATTGTAGCATGGTTTATTTAGTCAAAATCCCATTGTTGAATAAAGTGCTCTACTTTTTTGGTATTGAATCACCAGGATTCCTAACCTAAGATTCTGGTCAGAGGAGGATCCTTGACCAGCCATGTCATATACTCTGGTTCTTACCCAATTACCCAATTGCGCCATGGGTGACTCAACCCTATGGGCTCTGCTCCGAGGAAGCATTGGTGGGTACTCAGTGAACTGTAGTGGGTCCCTACAGCCCCCTTTCCATGCTGGTGGAGATGAAGGTCCTGCTCTGCTTTCTTTTGGAGCTCTATTCCTGTGTCCCTCCCCCTCAATTCTACTGGAGAGAAGGGGAAGGGGCCCTTTCTGGTTTCTGATGGCCTGTCCTTAGTTATGGGAGTGGTTATGATGCATTCTGGTAGAATGGAAACAGTTATCTGCCTACAAATTGAGGGAATGATAGAAAACATTCATGGCTTCACGGAACATCTTTACACAACAAAGCTGTGCCATTGCGACAAACACTGCCAAGAGAAAACCTTGCTGGGGAATTAGCAACTCATCAGATCACCTCCAAGAAGATGTGCATGGGGGAGTGTGTCAAATGCCTGGTTCTTACAGTCTCTCAGGTGTCATTGACCAAACTACCTGCTTGGTTCTCAGCCCCTCCTAGCCAAAATTCATAGCCTGACCACATCATGAAAGACCCACAACTTCTAGATTTCTGCCTTTATTATCTCTTAGGTTTACTGGAACATTCTACCCACCTGCTACCCACTGTGGGGTTCTAGATAAATGCCACTGCCTAGAGAATTCCCTTAATACATGGAAGCGGGAGAGCTGTCCCCCAACCTCAACCATCTCCAATCAACTGGTCATTTAACCTGGTGCCAGGGGGTCTTTGTTACTATTGAGTGAGTGGATATTCTTTTAGAATACAAGGATGAGGCCACTGATACTAAATAAGAATAGATTGAAATAAGCAAAACTGACCTATACTTTTAGAAGTCGGGATAATACTTACCCTTAGTGGGTGGAAGAGGGTAGAAGGGAAGCTTCTAGGGGGCGGGTAATATTTTGGGTTTTGACCTGAGTGCTGGTTATATGGGTGTGTTCAATTTGTGCAAGTTCAATAAACTATACATGCATGATAAGTATACTTTTTTCAGTTAAAAATTTTTAAATAGGAGATATTGATAAATCAGAGTAAATGCATTAAAATAAAGAACCCAAGGAGATCCACCCCTCTTAAGACTACTGGCTCTTTCCTAGTAGGGCTACCAGATTTAGCAATAAAAATACAAGCAGGCAGTTAAATTTGAATTTCAGGTAAATGATGAATAATTTTTAGTTTAACTATGTCCCATGCAATATATGGGACATGTTTATGCTAAAAAAGTGTTCATTGCTTATCTGAAATTCAAAGTTAACTGGTCGTTCTGCATGGCAGGATTTGATCTAACAACTCTAATCTTAAATCTTCTAAATATGTCTCATCATCAATATAACAAAGTGAAAAAAGGATATCTATTGGATAATATATATGAAAGACATATAGTCTTGGAAGAGAATATTGAAATCTGTAAATAAAGTATAGGAGGCAGAAAAATGAGAAAATAAATGTTCTAATTTTCTGTTTTATCCATTCCTCATTCATTTCATATTTCTCTTCTGTTGTTCCTAGGTTTCTCATTCCCACATTCGTATCAATGAAAATAAGAGAAATAAGATAAATAAAAGAAGTAAGATAATGCCAAATACTTCACACATTCATTTAATAAATTTGAATTCACAACTCTGTTGGTCAGTGTTTCTGAAAATATTGTTCCTGTATTTGTCTGTGCTTCTGTTTCTTTTTTTTTTTTTTAATTGTATTTTAGGTTTTGGGGTACATGTGAAGAACATGCAAGATTGTTGCACAGGTACACACATGGCGGTGTGATATGCTGCCTTCCTCCCCATCACCTATATCTGGCATTTCTCCCCATGCTCTCTCTCCCCAACTCCCCACCCCCTGCTGTCCCTCCCCTATTTCCCCCCTACAGACCACAGTGTGTGATGCTTCCCGCCCTGTGTCCATGTGTTCTCATTGTTCAACACCCGCCTATGAGTGAGAACATGCGGTGTTTGATTTTCTATTCTTGTGTCAGTTTGCTGAGAATGATGGTTTCCAGTTTCATCCATGTCCCTACAAAGGACACAAACTCATTGTTTTTGATGGCTGCATAGTATCCATGGTGTATATGTGCCATATTTTCCCTGTCCAGTCTATCATCGATGGGCATTTGGGTTGGTTCCAGGTCTTTGCTACTGTAAACAGTGCTGCAGTGAACATTTGTGTGCATGTGTCCTTATAGTAGAACGATTTATAATCCTTTGGATATATATCCAGTAATGGGATTGCTGGGTCAAATGGAATTTCTATATCTAGGTCCTTGAGGAATCGCCACACTGTCTTCCACAATGGTTGTTTCTTATTTTTGACTGAACTATTTTCTCTCTATTTCACTCTCTTTCAGAACTTGGCCTGCGACTTTTGACCAGATGGAAGTTAAGCTTCTTAGTCTAATCAATGTTTGTCCTGCCTTTTCTTATCTTTAGGTTTCATCTGGTAAATGTGAAGAATCTATTTGTAATTGATCTCAGAAAGGCCACAGTTTTTTCTCCAACAATGTTAACTTATACATACCTGCTACATTTCGATTGTATTTCTTAAACAATTTGTAGATATGAACCAAAGTCAGAATTCCATTTCATTTCCTTTTTTATGCTTCCTACTCTTAAAGATGAAGAAATTCTGGAACAAATTATTTAATACAACTAGGCCCTGTCAGTACATGGTATTGAGTCCCCAATATTTTATGCTTTGACGTATTTTCAGTATATATTGATGGATGGTAATAAAATAAAATTATTTCCTACTTGAAAAGGCTCCTAAATTGTGACTTTGTCACAAAGAGTGTCATCCATTTTATTCAGAGTAAAATACTCAATAATTTTTTTTTCATCTAAACATTAAGTACATGCCCTACAATATTTGAGGAGAGGAGGAAGGGGAAAAGAGAGAAGTTGCATCAACATCAAAGAAAGATTATAAGGTGCCTCTCAACAACCTACATGTGGAATCCTAACCATTTAAATGCTAACTATCCTAGTCTTTTCAAGTTAGTAGTTTTCTGCAATATTGTCAACTAAAAAGTATATTTTTGATTGAGTCACTTCACCAATCATTGATCTATTCTAAATGACTTCAGACAATACTTTTCCCTCATTATCTTAGACACAATTGATTAAATTAACTGATCATCTCTCATGATGACAACTTTTTTTTAAACTTTATCCCCTGTGTTCATAAATCTTACTGTTAAAATGCAGTAGAGAAGAGGAGGGAAGAATGATAAAGGTTTAATATGTGCAGAGAAGAATTTTAAAATATACTAAGACAAATCAGAATGAAAGCATCATAAATAAGGTAGAAAAACAACATTAATTTTCATGAAATAGCACTAGCAGAAATACATAAATTAAGTAGCTCTGGATTTTTCAGAACACTCCATAAGCATTAGTGAATGATCTATTAATCAATAAATGGTGTATACAGTTACAGAATCCTTAACAACTCTAATAGTATTTTCAACTCTAATGTTCTCCAGCAAATTCAGTAATCACTTTAACAGCTAAATGAACTCCCCGGAATGTGTTGGGTTGTTAGCAATGATTTATCAATTACTTGCCCTTGTAGTCTCTAGCATTCCTAACATTCAAAGGTCTTCAAAATCTCCTCCCACCTACTTGTCCAACCTTATTTTCCACAACCCGCCTTGGGGTGTCTGTTCTGATCAGGTCTTACTGGTTTCTAACCTTTCTATTCCTGGGGCTGCCAGAATAGTACCTTTCCTACTTCCTCCCTGTCCCCTCAGATTTTCCCCACTATTCAGCCCTATCTCCATTCAAGTCCTACCACTTCCATTAAATTATATCTGCCTACTCTAGTCTATAGCCATCTTTTGTTTTGCTTGGTTATATTATTAAATTACTGTCTGTACCACTAATATGGTATTTTATTATACATACTAGTTTATACCATCTTCTGGACTGTTTTCAAGAGTTACTTAATATTCATGGGTATCTGAACATACTTTTGTGAACTATAAAACATGCTATCAATATAAAGCTTATTATTGTCTTTATTAACTAGATTATAGTTCCCTTGAGGTAGAGATTGTGCATACATACATTTTTGTATGACATCTATGTGTACTCCAATTAGTATTTTCTGATGAGTGAATGCATGGAAGACCACTGAAATTGGAGCTAAATCAACAGGGTTTGCATTTGCCACTTGTCACCTTTCGGACTTTGAACTAGTTATTTAATCTCATGCCTCAGTTTTCTACCTGTAGAATGGAGTAATAATGGTATCTACCTCATAAAGTTGAGAATTAAATGAATTTATACATGTTAAATGCCTAAAACAGTTTGCTTAGCACATAGCCAGTGCTCAATGAATGTTAGTTGAATAACTGAATGAGACAGAATGCATTTCAATTAAAATCTGGAAACAACAATGTTACATTTTATTATCCCTGGAACTGTGTTTATAAAATGACACATAATACATAAGAATGTCAAGGGAAATCAGTATATCTGTTTGAGATATAAGCCATTATGTATATATTTATTCCTAGAGACATTTTTCAGAATGAAGCTTATGTTCTTTATTACTTAATTTGTACTTTTTAGATTTCAAAAATCTTGTAAGGCCTATCTAAAAGAGATTTTAGTACAGTCATTTTTCTAAACATCAGATTACTTTTAAAGCTGAGTAAATAATAATTGCTGAATATTCTTGATCTTAGTTTACACTGTTTAGAAAATGACACTTAAAAGCAGCAATTAATTTCAGGCAATTTGCTCTTGACATCTGTGTTGAACTACTTTCACATGTATATGGGTAAATTTTGAAGTAGAAGTTGGCAGTAACAACTTCATAATGAACTTCTTGAAAACTATTTTCTCCTAAAATTTTATGAAAACATTTAGCTTGCCTAAGTTAATTTAACAAGTTAAATGTTTTCATTTATACCATTCCAGTTTCTCTCATACACATGCATACACACAGACACACACAGAGAGAATGTAAAAAAGATTTCCTGCAATAATGATTTACACATATATCAGCTTTAAATCATGTCATGATTTTTTTGTTGTTGCTCTGTAGAGCCATCTGCTGGTGAATGGTGTGTTTTATACACTTACATTAAAGTTTTTCTCTGTAATGTCAGTCTCTGACAAAATTAGCCACTCCTAGTAAGAGTAGAGCTAAGAATCTGTGGCCCAAACAAAACCTGAAGTAAATGTCCTTCCAGGAATAAATATTGAGAGTAATTTGTAATAGTATGATGGAGAAAATAAAATTATTTATGGAAATTGAGTAGGTCCTATATTTTGGATGTTTCATTCATTCAATAAATATTTGTAAACTTCTTCCTACTAGTAGAATAGAAACACACACACTTCGTAGTATATAATTTTTTTAAATCTTGTATAGATCATACCTTTCTACTTATTAAAGTTAATAAAGTAAACCAAAACTTTTGATTCTCCTTTTTTATGGCAATTACTTTTTTATCACTTATAATTAGCATTTCTCCTTCAGCATCGGTATAAACTCACAGCCTTTTATAGTCTCAGCTTGTTTCAATTACCCATTATTATTGTTATTACTACTTTTTCTTTTTTTGAGATGGAGTTTTGCTCTTGTTGCCCAGGCTAGAGTGCAGTGGTGTGATCTCGGCTCACTGCAACCCCTGTGCCCCCCAAACCACCCCCTGCCGAGTTCAAGTGATTCTCCTGCCTCAGCCTCCCGAGCAGCTGGGATTACAAGCGCCCACCACTACACCTGGCTAATTTTTGTGTTTTTAGTGGAGGTGGGATTTCACCATGTTGCCCAGGCTGGTCTCCAACTCCTGACCTCAAGTGATCCGTCCGCCTCAGCCTCCCAAAGTGCTGGGATTACAGGCATGAGCCACCTCACCCAGACTACTTATTTTCTGATATACGAATGTTCATAACCTGTTCAGGGGAAGCCCCCTTATATAGTGCCTTCTGTCCTCTAAGCACTTCTATCCTTGTATCATATCCAATCATCCTGATGTTTCAGATTCAACATAATTTTTTCCTGTCCTCAAATTATGGAGTCAACTATCCTCCAAACTTCCTGGTTCATTTTCATGGAAAATAGTATTAGAGACTAAAAGCTGGATGTTAAGGATGCCCACGTGAGATCTAGTTGAGAGCAAAAATGCTGTCATTCATGTTACTGTTGCTTATAACAGAGCTAGATAAATATGTTTTAAGGTTATGCATGTACATTGATTTTTCCCCACTGATATACATTTGTATTACATTTCCATACCCTACTTTTCTTGTATTATGTGTTTTTTTCTCTGTCACCATGACATTCCCCTACATAATTTAATGTGCCATCTTTGGTAGATATTTATGTTAATTCCAATCTTTTGCTTTTAACAGCTATGCAATGGAATCATTACAGGTAAACTTCACACATATTCATAATCATTACCTCAGAGCAATCTGCTTGAAGTTTCTTGTAGGTTTTTGTTTGTTTTGTTTTTGGAGACAGGGTCTCACTCTGTCACCCAGGCTGGAGTGAAGTGGCACAATCATGGTTCACTGCAGTCTCTGCCTCCTGGGCTCAAATGATCCTCCCACATCAGCCTCCTATAGGCATGCCCCCACCAAGCCTGCCTAGTTGTTGTATTTTTCATAGAGAGGAGATCTTGCCATGTTGCCCAGGCTGGTCTCAAACTCCTGGCTCAAGCAATCTGTCTGTTTCAGCCTCCCAAAATCCTGGAATTATAGGCATGGGTCACAGCTCCTGGTCCGCTTGAAGTGTTTGATGTTACTGCTGAACTTCAGAAGGCCAGATGTTCCCAAGTGGGACTTATTAAAATTGAGTGAAAAAAAGCGCAGAGTCAGGAGTTAAATAGGGATTAAATATCTGGCTCTACATAAATCACTTAACTTCATTGTGTCTCAGTTTCCTCATTTGTAAAAGTATGATAATAATGATAATTAGCCTTTCCAGCTGAATTTAACAGTTTTCAATAAGGTTTTACAATAATTTCTCTTCAATCTACTTCACAGGAAATTGTTTTACAGGTTAATTAAAATAACCTGTTAGAAGTGCTTTGAACAGGGTAGAATAGACTGGAAGGGACAGATGGTTCACCTCATGACTGTCCTTTGTGTATGGTTCCACTTAGCCAGAGCTGCCTGATTTCTCCTCATGCCCTCATTCTTGACCTCTTTAAACACTCATTCAGGGGTATCCACCACCATCTGAATGCAAAGGTGATAAGTACATACAGTATAGGATATTGCTCACATCTGTCTTAGCTCCCCTTTGAAGTCTGTGCTAGTCACTTTGCAATGATGTTTTATGGCTTTTATTGCTTCTGTGTAGTACACTGTGCTAATAACATCAAGTTGACCTCTTGGCAAGGAAGATTGAATGGAGCCTGGAAGTTTCTGGAGGTCTTCATTTTATATGATATTGAGCAGCTAAATTATTAACTATGTATAAATAAGAAAAAATTTATTTCTACTTCAGAAATCTTATATCTGAAGAAATAAGAAAGGATGATGAGAAAATGTTGGGTCAGGCTTACTTTAAAAGTAAGAAACTGGCATCAGAATCAATGATGCTGTTTTCTCCACAGATTCTGTTACCTAGTTTCTTTTCTGAAGTTAGAGGGTTTGACCAGATTATCTAAATTTGTGAATTATTCTGCTCTTTGAATAAAAATTGATAGAGAAGAATAAACTAGTTGCTCAGAATACTCTGGATCATTTTTTTAAAAAACAAATTGATCTATTAAAATTATATTCCCCTTCCCCATCCCAACATATACTGTAGTAACAGTGATTTACCACTTTCCACAAAGTCCTGCATGAGGGATGTCTTAGTCCATTTTCTGCTAAAACAGAATACCACAGACGGGATAATTTATAAAGAACAGAAGTGTATTTGGCCTACAGTTCTGGAGGCTGGGAAGTTCAAGAACATGGCATTCATCCCATGGCAGAAGGCATCATATGGTGAAAGAGGGCAAGAGAGAGAGGGCAAGAGGAGCTCATGAGACAGACAGAAAAAGGAGAGCCCAATTCCTGAGATAGCTAATCCACTCCTATAATAATAGCATTAATTCATTCATGAGGACAGAACTCTCATGACCTAATTACCTTGTAAAGGACCCACTTGCAACATCATTATATTGGCAATCAAATTTCAAAACTTTTTTTTAATTTTTAATTTTCATGAGTACATAGTAGGTATATATATTTATGGAGTATGTGAGATATTTTGATACAGGCATGCAATGCATAATAATCCTATCAGGGTACTGAGGGTATCCATCACCTCAAGCATTTATCCTTTGTGTTACAAACAATCCAATTACACTCTTTCAGTTATTTTAAAATTAGTTCTTACTCATTCTTTCTATTTTTTGTACCCATTAATCATCCCCACTCCCCTCAATCCCCCAATAACCCTTCCTAGCCTCTGATAACTCTCCTTCTACTTTCTATCTTTTAGCTCCCACAAATAAATGAGAACGTGATATTTGTGTTTCTGTGCCTGGCTTAAGCCATAATGACCTCCATTTCCATCTATGTTGTTGCAAATGACAGGAACTCATCCTTTTTATGGCTGAATAGTACTCCATTGTATGTAAGTACCACACATTTTCTTTATCTGTTCATCTGTTGATGGACACTTGTGATGCTTTCAAAATCTTGGCTATTGTGAACAGTGCTGCAATAAACATAGGTGTGCAGATATATCTTTGATATTGTGATTTCCTTTCATTTAGGTATATACTTAGCAGTGAGATTGCTGTATCATCGCTTTATTTTTTGTTTGTTGCCTTCAAACTGTTCTCCATAGTGTTGTACTAATTTACATTCCCACCAACAATGCATGAGGGTTCTTTTTTCTCCACATTCTCATCAGGATGTCCTATTGCCTGTCTTTTGGATAAAAGCCATTGTAACTGGGGTGAGAGGACATCACAATGTAGTTTTGATTTGCATTTTGCTGGTGATCAGTGATATTAAGCACCTTTTTATATGCCTGTTTGTTGTTTGTATGTCTTTTGAGAAATGTCTATGCACATCTTTTGCCCATTTTCTTTGATGGGAGGTTCTTTCCTATAGAGTTGTTTGAGCTCCCTACATATTCTGGTTATTAATCCCTTGTCAGATGGGCAGCTTGCAAATATTTTCTCCCATTCTGCTAGTTGTCTCTTCATTTTGTTGATTGTTTCCATTGCTGTGCAGAAAGCTTTTTAACTTGATGTGATCCCATTTGTTCATCTTTGCTTTGGTTAGCTGTGCTTGCAGAATATTATTCTAGAAATCTTTGCCCACTCCAATGTCTTGAAGAATTTCCTCAATGTTTTCTTTTAGTAGTTTTGTAATTTGAAGTCATATATTTAAGTCAACCTTGTGTAACCCATGGCCCATGGGCTGTATGCAGCCCAAAATGGCTTTGAATGTGGCCTAACAAAAATTTGTAAACTTTCTTTTAAAATTATGAGGTTTTTTTGTGATTTTTTTTTAGCTCATCAGCTATCATTAGTGTTAGTATATTTTATGTGTGGTCCAAGACAATTATTCTTCTGATGTGGTCCAGGAAAGCCAAAAGATTGGACACCCCTGATTTAAGTCTTTAATCCGTTTTTATTTGGATTTTGAATATGGCAAGAGATATAGATCTAGTTTCATTCTTCTGAATATGGATACAGTATACAGTTTTTTCAGCACTATTTATTGAAAAGACTGTCCCTTCCTCAAGAGACTGTATATCCTTGGCACCTTTGTCAAAAATGAGTTTATGTAAGATGTATGAATTTATTTCTGGGTTCTGTATGCTGTGCCTTTAGTCTATGTGTTTGTTTTTATGCCAGTACCATGCTGTTTTGGTTACTATACTACTGTAGTATAATGTGATTCCTTCAGTTTTGTCCTTTTTGCTCAGTATAGATTTGGCTATTCTGGGTCCTTTGTGGTTCCACTTAATTTTAGGATGTTTTTCTTTTCTCTGAAGGATGTCATTGGTATTTTGATGGATTGCATCAAATCTGCAAAATGCTTTGAGTAGTAGGACATTTTAACAATGCTGATTTCTGCAACCCATGAACATGGGCTATCTTTCAATTTTTTTAATGTCCTCTTCAATTTCTAGAATCAGTGTTTTACAGTGTTTATTGCAGAGATCTTTCCATTCTTTCGTTAAGTGAATTTGTAGGTATTTTATTTGTAGCTATTATAAATAGGATTACTCTCTTGATTTCTTTTTCAGATTATTTGCTGTTGGCATATTGAAATGCCACTGATTTTTATATTCATTTATCAGTTCTAATAGTTTTCTGGTGGAGTTTTAAAGTTTTTCCAAATATAAGATTATATCATCTGCAAACAAGGATAATTTGACTTTTTCCTTTCTAGTTTGGATGCCCTTTCTTTCTCTTGCCTGATTGCTCTAATGAGGACTTCCAGTAATATGTTCAGTAAGTGATGAAAGTGGGCACGCTTGTACTGTTCCAGATCTTAAAGAAATAATTTTCAGTTTTACCCCTTCATTATGATACTAGCTATGGTTCTGTCATTTATGGCTTTTGTTGTGTTGAAGTATGTTTCTTCTATACCCAGTTTTTTTTAGGGTTTTTATCATGAGGATATGTTGAATTGCATTAAATGCTTTTTCAGCGTCAATTGAAATTATCATATGGTTTTTGTCCTTCATTCTCTTGATGTAATATGTGTCACATTTATTTATTTGTATACATTTAACCATTCTTGCATCCCTGGGATAAATCCCACCTGGTCATGATGAATGATTTTTTCAAAGTGTTGTTGAACTTGGCTTGCTAGTATTTTCTAGAGGAAAATACTCCAGGCTGGAGTGCAATGGCGCGATCTCAGCTCACCGCAACCTCCGCCTCCTGGGTTCAAGCAATTCTCCTGCCTCAGCCTCCTGAGTAGCTGGGACTACAGGCACGCACCATCATGCCCAGCTAATTTTTGTATTTTTAGTAGAGACGAGGTTTCACCTTGTTGACCAGGATGGTCTCGATCTCTTGACCTCGTGATCCACCCGCCTCAGCCTCCCAAAGTGCTGGGATTATAGGCATGAGCCACCACGCCCGGCCCAATCTTGTTCCTTTTTACTGGTCTGTTCAGGTTTGTAATTCTTCATGGTTCAGTATTGGTAGGTTGTATGTGTCTAGGAATTTGTCCATTTCTTCTACATTTTATAATTTATTGACAAAAGTTGCTCACAGTAGCCAATAATAATTCTTTGAATTTCTGCTCTATCAGTTGTAATGTCTCTTTTTTCATCTCTGATTTTATTTATTTGGTTCTTTTCTCTTTTTTTTTTTTTTTAGTCTGCCTAAAGGTTTGTCAATTTTTTCTTTTTTAAAAAACTTTTTCTTTCATTACTCATTTGTATTGTTTTCTTCATTTTATTTATTTCTACTGCCTTGATCTGTATTATTTATTTTCTTCTACTAATTTTGAGTTTGTTTTGTTCTTTCTTTTCTATTCTTTATGATGCATCATTAGGTTATTTGAAGTTTTTCTTCTTTTTTGATGTAGGCACTTACAGCTCTAAAGTTCCCTCTTAATATGGCTTTTGCTGTATCCCATTGGTTTTCGTATTTTGCATTTCAGTTATCACTTGTTTTAAGACATTTTTAAGATTTCCTTCTTAATTTTTTCATTGATTCACTGGTTATTCAGGAGCACATTGTTTAATTTCCATGTGATTGTATAGTTTCCAAAATTCCTATTATTACTGATTTTTAGTTTCATTCCATTATGGTCAGAGAAAATGCTTCTTACTATTTCAAGTTTTTGAATGTTTTAAGACTTGTTTTGTGACCTAACATATGTCCTGTTCTTGAAAATGATCCATGTGCTGGGGAGAAGAATATGTATTCTGCAGCTGTTGGGTGAAATGTTCTATATCTACTGGGATCGTTTGGTCCATAGTGTAGATTAAATTCATTATTTCTGTTTTAATTTTCTGTTTGGAAGATCTGTCCAATGCTGAAAGTGGTGTGTTGAAGTCTCTAGCTACTATTGCATTAGGGCTTATCTCTCTTTAGTTCTCCTAATATTTGCTTTATATGTCTGGGTGCTCCACAGTGTTCATTGACTCAGTGGTTATTCAGGAGCACATTGTTTAATTTCCATGTGGTTGCATAGTTCCAAAATTCCTATTACTACTGATTTTTAGTTTCATTCCATTATGGTCATATATATTTACAATCGTCTTATCCTCTTGCTGAATTAACCCTTTTATCATTATATAATGACCTTGTCTCTTCTTATAGCTTTTGTCTTAAAATCTATTTTGTCTGATGTAAGTATAGCTATTCCTGCTCTCTTTTGATTTCCATTGGCATGAAATATCTTTTTCTATTCCTTTATTTTCAATATGTGTATGTCTTTGTAGATGAAATGTGTTTCTTTTAGGTAATAGATTAATGGGTTTTGCTTTTTTAGCCATTAAGCCACTCTATGTCTTTTTATTGGAGAGTATAGTCTATTTACATTCAATGATATTACTGATAAGTAAGGACTTCTGCCACTTTGTTATTTGTTTTCTGGTTGTTTTGTGGCCTTCTCATTCTTTTTCCCTTCTTTCCTGTCTTTCTTTTAGTGAAGGTGATTTTCTGTGGTGGTATTATTTAGTATCTTTCTTTCTATTTCTTGTATATCAGTTGTACGTTTTTTTATTTGAGGTTACCATGAGGCTTGCAAATACTCTTTTATAACTCATTATTTTACACTAATTGCATTTTAAAAAGCAAAGAGAAAACTATTAAAAGCTATAGCTTTAACTTCGTTTCTCTGCTTTTTAACTTTTGTTGTTTCTATTTATATCTTAGTGCACCATCTATGTCTTGAAAAGTTGTTATAGTTACTGTTTTTGGTTGGTTCGTCTTTTAGCCTTTCTACTCATAACATGAGTAATATACTCAACACAATTACAGTGTTATAATATTCTGTATGTTATTTGTTTCTTTTCTCTTGCTGCTTTTGGGATCCCTTCTTTATCTTTGATCTTTGGGAGTTTGATTATTATATGCCTTGAGGTTGGTGTTCCATAAGCTTCTTGTATTTGGATATTTGTATCTTTCTCTAGATTTAGGAAGTTCTCTGTTGTTATCCCTTTGAATAAACTTTCTACCCCTATCTCTTTCTCTGCCTCCTCTTTAAGGCTAATAACTCTTAGATTTGTTCTTTTGAGACTATTTACAAGATCCTGTAGGCATGCTTCATTGTTTTTTATTCTTTTTTCTTTCGTCTCCTCTGATTGTGTATTTTCAAATAACCTATCTCCAAGCTCACTAATTCTTTCTTCTTCCTGATCAATTCTGCTATTAAAATGTTCTGATGCATTCTTCAGTATGCCTATTGCATTTTTTAGCTCCACAATTTAACTATTTCAGTATCTGTTAAATTTACCTGACAGAATTCTGAATTCTTTCTCTATGTTATCTTAAATTTCTTTGAGTTTCCCTGAAATAGCTATTTTGAATACTCTGAAAAGTTGCGTATCCCTGTTTCTCCAGGATTGGTCCCTGGTACCTTATTTAGTTCATTTGGTGAGGTCATATTTTCCTGGATGATCCTTATGGTTGTGGATGTTTGTCAGCATATGTTTGAAGAGTTAGGTATTTGTTTAGTCTTCGCAGTTTGGGCTTGTTTATACTGGTCTTTCTTGGGAAGGCTTTCCATGTATTTGAAAGGATTTGAATGTTGTGATCTATGTCGGATGTGTATTAGTGGAAACCCCAGACTCAGTAACACTGTGGTTCTTATAGACTTTTGGAAATATCACCTTTGTGGTCTTGGATAAGATCTGGAATAATTCTCTGGATTACTAGGCAGGGACTCTTGTTCTCTTCTCTTACTTTCTCCCAAAGGAGGGTCTCTTTCTGTGGTAAGCCACCTGAACTGCGGGTGCAATGACAAGCACCACTGTGGCCATAACTGCTGGGACTGTGCTTGGTCAGACTAGAAGCCAGCACAGTACCAAATCTTTTCCAAGGCCCTCTTGTAGCCACTGCCTCACTACCACCTATTTCACTCAAGGCCTCAGGGCTCTACAATCAGAATATGGCAAAAACAGCCAGGCCTGTGTCCTTCCCTTCAGGGTGGCGAGTCGCCCCAGGGAAATCCGTAGGTACCATATAGGCATCAGAAACTAGAGTCAAAAACCTTAGAAGTCTGTCTGGTATTCTATTTGCAGCTGAGCTGATAATATTCAAACCACAGGATGCAGTCCTTCCCACTCTTCCTAATCCCTTCCAAAGGAAGAGGAGCCTCACTCCATGACTACCACCACCATAGGCCCATGGGGAGTACTACCAGATTACCACCAATATTTCCTTAAGGCCCAAGGGCTCTTCAGTCAGCTTGTGGTGAATGCTGCCAGGCCTGTGACTCATCCTTCAGAGCAGTGGTCTCCCCGCTGGTCTACAGCAGATCCAGAAATGCCATACAAGAGATAATTCCTGGAATTGAGGTCTCTAAGAGCCTCAATTCGTGCTGTATGCCCCTGTGGCTGAGCTGGTAGCTAAAGTGCAAAACAAAATCCCTCTCAGTTTTCCTTCTGCTTTTCTCAAGCAGACAGAGTCTCTCATCATAGCTAATGCAGCTCAGAATGTGATGAGTCTCACCTGAAGCCAGAACATGTCAGTCTCACCCAGGGCCCATACTGTATTACCAGGGTATCACTGCTGGTTTCAGGGCCAAGGGTTCTTTGGTCAGCAGGTGATGAATCCTGCCCGGACTGGGTCCTTCCTTTCAAGGCAGCAGGTTCCCTCTGGCCCAGGTAAGGGCCAGATATGTTGTCCAGGAGCTAGAGCCAGGAATGGGTGCCTCAGAGCTCTGCCCAGAGTGCTATACTGTGGCTGAGCTGATATCCAAAATTCAAGACAAAGTCCTCTGTACTATTCCCTCTCCTCTTCTCAAATAGAAAGAAGAAGTTGCTTTTGTTGCTGTAAGATTGGCTGCCTGGTGTTGGGGAAGGGTGGTGCAAGCACTTTTTTAGCCACCGCAGTTGGTGTCTTACTAGGTCACATGCCCCCCAAATCCCACTGACTCCAAGCCCAGCACAGCACTAGAATTTGCCTAGGAATTGCAGTCCTTGTGGCCTAGACAGCTCTTCATGTTTATTTAGGATCTCAGAGACTTCAGCCTGCAATGGCAAGGCTTGTGGAAATTCAAATTTTGACCACTGGGATGGGTGATTCCCCGCTGGCTAGGGCTAGTCCAAATGCTCCCTCTGTGAATGAGTGTTGGCTGACTTCAGCTTGGCTTTGCTTTCCACTGTGACAGGGCAGCACTGAGTTCAATGCAAGGTCCCACAATAGCTGTGCTGTCTCTTGCCTAAGCACACAGATTCTCCATGCCATGCATCTGATGCTGGTTGGGGGAGGAGGTGGCATTAGCTATTCAAGACTATCTTTCCTACCGTCTTCAGTGCCTCTTTCAGCTATGTAAAGCTAAAACCAGTACTGTGATTGCTCACCTGATTTTTGGTTCTTACGAAGGTACTTTTTTATATAGATCATTGTTCAGTTTGGTGTTTCTCTTGCGGGGAGATGATCAGTGAAGGCTTCTATTTGACCATCTTTATCCACCCTCTCTCACTAAGAGTTTTGATGGGTATATTTGGAACCTATCAAGGGATGAAGTTGACCTGGAAGTATCCAGTGTAGAAAAGATGAATGAAAACATAGTTTTGCTGAAAGAAGTGGTCTCTGCCTGCTGCCTACACTCTAAATTGCATGCAAATGTCACAATTTAGAACCTTGTAGCCAGGGCTTTAGGCCTTTCTCAAGCATTTTCTTTTAAAAGCTCTCTAGCAATGAGAAGAGAGAGAGGCCAGTCTCTAGGGAAAAAATTGATTAAAGGTGATGTCTTTCCACAGAGGGCTATTGATTCAAAATGCCCCATGCAGTGGCCATGAAGCATAGGTACAGAGACAACAGAGGACACAGGACTGCAGGGAAAAAAAGAAAAACTTCAGGCTTAAAGTCTATTTAAAGATAAGCTTCTGACTATGGTTACTCATATCTGGGGATTGACAAGAATCTGACTAACTATAAACCTGCTAAGGAGGTTGGGGAAGCTGCAAAGAAATGCTGGCCTAGCTTGCTGTCAGCCAGTGACTGACTGCTCAGCCCTAAGGCAGTCCTCAAGCTCCTGAATCCACCTCAAAAGAAGATGGTTTATAAAATCTGTATAGAAATGGAAGGTCTCCACTGACCAAATATTAATAAGATGTGGCTATAGGGGATAATGAGAAGATTCTCCCATAGGGCAGAACCAGAACTGACAGACAGATGACTCAACCAAGGAAGTGACTCCACTGCCAGCATAGAGTACTCACCACTCCTGACCAGAAGGATTCTGCAAGTGCCATGACCACTGATAGCTCTGTGTGTCATGTTCATAGTGTAGTCATTCTATTTCTTCACACATTGTACACCGAGAATGTAGAAGGCAGATTATTTCCATTACTCCATGGGGTGGCTGGCGGGGGGCATATAGGAACTTGACAGGAATAAAAATCACTCAGGCTGATTGCAAGAATTGAACTTAACCTAAGAGAAGGAATTACTCCCTCTAAACCAAGTATATATTTGATGAAAAGATTGAGTAGGGGTATTAGGAACCTAAACAGATGAATTGAGCCAGATTATATAGGCCAGAGTCAACTGCAGAAACAGAAACTAGCTATTTTAAGGAAAGGTATTTAATGCATGGAATTAGAAATTTACATTTTAGGCAAGGGCAAGCTCCAGGCTAGGTCTTCAAAAGTAACTCCCAGAATGACCCTGCAGAAGTAGCCACCAGAGATGTCATTTCTGCCACTGTCATTGGAACTGTTGGCTTCATAAGCATGTACCAGGGATCAGGTAGCTTCTGTCACCACCACCATTACTGCTAGCTCTAGAACTATGCTGAATCTCTTAGATGTGCATGCTCTACATCAGGCACATCACTGCCCATGAAGCTAGCGACTTGCCACTGAAATTCTGGCACAGAAAAAGCCAGGGCTTCTCTGCCTGACTGTGCCTGCCAGCAGAAAGAATCAAAAGAAATAGCAGAATCGCTTTCATCCCATCACTTCCAGGTCCCAAATATTGCACAAGTGCATCCGATTAGCAAAAGCTAAATCACACAGGAACCTAGTTGGGAAAAGTAGTTTTTAGCTTCTGGTCTCTGCGGTACAAAAAGGTGCACTGAAAGAAGGATAGAGTCACTGTTTAGTGAGCTAGTTGAGGTTATCCCCCATGCAGGTACTGTAGGCTGGCTTACTTCAAATTTTTCCCTGCCGCATTCCCTTTTGCCTTCCTGTATGTTAGAGGCTGGAAAGATAAATCAATCAATTCTTTTTTTTTTTTTTTTTTTTTTTTTTTGAGACGGAGTTTCGCTCTTCTTACCCAGACTGGACTGCAATGGCGCAATCTCGGCTCACCACAACCTCAGCCTCCTGAGTAGCTGGGATTACAGGCACGCGCCACAATGCCCAGCTAATTTTTTGTATTTTTAGTAGAGACGGGGTTTCACCATGTTGACCAGGATGGTCTCGATCTCTTGACCTCGTGATCCACCCGCCTCTGCCTCCCAAAGTGCTGGGATTACAGGCGTGAGCCACCGCGCCCGGCCAATCAATCAATTCTTAATCAATCCTCCAACCTCTTTTGCAAATGGAGGTGCCCTGTGAAACAGTCTAGCCAAGAGGATGTGAACAGAGCTTGATAAGTGGTTTTGGGAAAGTATTGTTTCCCTTCTAAATGGAGAACAAACTAGCTGATGCAGCCTTTTGATCTTCCCTTTTCTTCCTGCCTAGGATGAGAATGAGAAAGTGATGCCTGGTTGACCATAAGATTGAAACTTATGAACTAAGCATTGAAACTTACGAACTCAGCGAACTAAGAATAATGGAGCAAAAGGAAAAATCCTAAGTCCTTGATTGCATTCAGCAACTGCAAATACCATAGATGGGCATTTGCATTAATTTCTTGTTATATTAGAAAAATGAACCCCTATTTTAAAGGTTTATTTAGTTTTCAAATACTTGCAACCCACATTCCTATCATAGAAAGATTATGAAAATGATATGCCTTCTGTGAAAATACTTTTTTGAAGTGTGGTTACATAAATATTTTGGAGCAGCTACTGAAAATACATTTAATAAAATATATATGGCAATATTCATGTAGATTTACCCACATATTTACCCTAGCCATTGCTTTTCAATCCTTGCATTCCCAAGTTTCATCTGAGATTGTTTTCATTCTGCTGGAGAACACTCTTTCATATTTCCTTTCGTGACAAATTCTGTCAATTTATAGTAGTCTGAAAGTGCTCTTATTTTACTTCATTTTTGAGGGCTATCTTTGGGCATAGAATTCCAGGTCGGTGGTAATTTTCTTTCAGCATCTTGAAGATATCACTGCATTTATTCTGACTTTCCTTTTTCTGTTATGAATTCAGTTGTAACTTCAATCTTATTGCCATCCCTTTGTAGTTTTTATTCTATGGCTGTTTTTAAGACGTTTTGTCTTTGATTTTTAGTACTTTTATTGTTACATGCATAGCCATGGTTTTCTTTGTATTATTTTCTGCTTTAATTTTTTTTTTCTTTGTGGTTTTTTTGTTTGTATAGCTATTTTAAGTATGGTTATTTTTAAATATTTGGCTGATAACTTCAGGATCTGGATCTTCTGTAGATCTGTCTCTATTATCTGTTTTAATTCTTAGTTTTAGGTGAGGTCTTGTCTTGATGTATACTGAGTATGAAAAAACAGAGATAATTCGTGATCCTGAATGATGTTATCTTCTTTCATAGAGAATTTACTTTTGCTCTGGAGGGAATGAGCCTAGTGATAATCTTAATCTATCCAAGTATTGAAATTATTAAAAGTGGCTTCAGTCCCTATAAGTCAGTGCTTCTCAATGCTGGATGCACATTAGAACTACACAGGAAGCTTTAAAAATATGCATGTGCCTGGACTCCACTTCAGAGATCTGACTCAATTGATTTGGAATAAGACATTGATTTTTTTTTTTTTTTGGAGGGGGGTAGTTTTTCAAAACATTTTTTTGGGAATAATTATGGATTCAAAGAAATAGTAGAATCACTATTGCAAAGAAATGCACTGAAAAGCTCATGTAGCCCTTCCCTAAAGCTTACCCCACTAAATGCAAACATTTCACACAACTATAGTACAATGTTAAAACCAAAAAACTAACATTGGCACAATCCATAGAGCTTATTCAGTTTTTACTAGTTATACATGGACTTGTGTACATATGTATGTGTGTGTGTAGCTCTATGCAATTTTGTCACATCTGTAGCCTCCCTAAAAACCATCACAAATGAAATACTCAACTGTACTGTCACTCCGTGTTATTCCTTTATAGCCACACCCATCCTGTCTCTTTCATTTCTAAGCCCTAGCAACCACTGATCTGTTCTCCATCCCTGTAATTGTTCCATGATTGTTAGACAAAGTAAATCATGCAATCTGTATCCTTTGATTTTGGTTCTTTTCACTCAGCATAATTTTGTAGAGATTTTTTTAAACTATGGGGCATTGATATGTTTTTTAATCTTTGTAGGTAATTCTCATGTTTATCCATGATTGAGAACCACTGCTATAAGGGCTGGTCTGTTTCTGGTTCACTGTGACTCTTAGAGTATAGCCTTTAAAAGTCCTAAACAAGAGGCTGAAGTGTTTTCCAGGGTCGCTCCTCCTTTGTGGGCTTTTCCTAGTTCAAGAATATTGCTGAAAGTTCTGCTCAACTTATTGTACACTCAGCCATACCTTTCACTTACAGAATCAGCAACTGCCTTGAAAGAAATAGAGAACAAATGTCCAGCTCCCCTCTGTAAACTTCCTTCTTCTTTTGGATTTTTGGCCCTGTAAATTCTCACTCTCTCAGTGGCTTTCTGATGTCTTTGAACAGATGTTTATTTTATATTTTGTCCATTTCATGTGATTCTTATCAATGCCAGGATTACTCCAAAATAACCTAGCCAGCTATTGCCAAAGGTAGAACTCTACTAAATAATATCTAAGTAAAAATAAAAGATTAGTCCTAGAGAAAATGTATAGACCAAAGGGAAGGTAACTGTAAACTACAAAGAAGAATTGGTCATAAAGTATCTGATCATAAGGTTTTAATATTTGCTATAACTAAGCCATAAATTTGTCTGTGTTGTATTGGGCAATGCTTTGATATTAAATTATAGTTTCCATTTATTTTATCACTATATTACACTTAAATAAATGATATTATTTTATATGTCTGGTCTTCAAGAGGAAGATGGCTATCTTTTAAGACAAAAATGGCAACTGAATTCCCAAACAAATTATTAAACAGATTGAAACAGTAGGCTGAAAACATTTTTGTTTGCAAAACTTAGTATTTGTTTAAAAAGAAAATGTTTTCTTATTATTTCTACACTAGATTTAAATAGAAAATGCCAAATTTGGAGGACTAAGCATAATTTATGTAAAACCAGAGTAGAAAGGAGTGCATGACAACATATAACAGATTTTTCTGCCCTTGCCACCCCCTGCCACCCTCCAAAAAAAGGAAATGAGAGCTTGAACAGCAGTTAGAGGATATTTTGTAGGGAACCAAATAAAGCATAGACTTTTTACTGTAGAACCATTCTCCTTACCTGCTCCATTATGTACATGCTCACTCATCTGGAGTTAAATAAAGCCCAGATGGAGAGAGTATGATAGAAACATCCAGAGAGCTTTGAGGGAATCCCAGCCAAAGAGACTGCAGAGCTCACAGGGAAGCCTAGAGTTGAATAAGTTCAGCCAGGATTCTGAGAAACTTGCTACTTGGGTGGTAGAAGAGCCCCACAAAGGAGGCGTATAGGCAGATGGGCCTAAGAGGCTTTTGGCAGAGTCTCACAATCTTGGCTAGTTCCAGAAGGCACTGAAAATTCCTGAGCTCCCAGTGGAGGTTAAGAAAAAAGTGATGAGAGAACCAGAGAACAAAAGGAAGTTTGGGGTGGAGTTCAGAAGGATCCCCAAGGCCAGGGCAGGTGAGAACCAGTTATACTCTCATGTAAGACATAGGCTGGCATAAGAACAAGAGGCTGCTGTCCTTTGCCAGGACATCTGCTATGTCCCCAGGGTAACTTAGATCACACACACATACATACCTGTCAAGAAGGTAGGCATTCTCAGATCTTAGGTGGACCAGATATTTACTTACAAAGAACTGCGTTTTAAACCAAGCTTACTAAGCTAAAATATGAGACAGGATTGAGTATTTTCCATCATCATCAAAGAAAATGAGAACCAAAAATTGAATTCATTTATAACATATCTGTTGTATAAATTTTCAATCATTGAATGCTTTTTTTTTTTGGTGTCAAGAATACTTAACATGAGATCTACCTCTTAACAAGTTCCTACGGGTACGTAGAATACAGTATCGTCAACTATAGGCTTGATATTGCACAGCAGGTCTCTAGAACTTATTCATCTTGCATAACTGAAACTTTATACATATTGAATAGCAGCTCCCCATTCCCTACTGCCCCGAAGAAACCCTGGCAATTATCATTTTACTATCTGCTTCTTATGAGTCTATTTTAGATACCTAATATAAGTGGAATCATGTAGTATTTATCCTGCTGTGACTGGCTTATTTCACTTAGCATAATGTCCTCTAGCTTTACCCCTCTCTAGCTTTTCTTTTTCAGGAATGTTTTGACTCTTCTTCTTTTTTCATTCTACCTGATAAACTTTGAACCACTTTGTTAAAATTTCCACAAACCCATGGGAACCTTTGATTACTCGACATAGATCCATATAGTAATCTTGTGGGGAGCTTTTTAAATAAAACACACAAAAAAATGTTTTAACCTGTTAAAGTTGCAGCCAAAGGAAAAAGGAAATATATAAAATCAATCACTGCACTTTTTATCCATGAGGAGAAAACATTTGTTTTCCCCAGGCCAATGTGGCCTTAGGACTCTGATGTGGGTTTGGTTCCTGGAAACCATAGTTGGGATCAGGAACAGGGCAGGGCTGGCCTGAGGCTTTGGGGACATGAGACAAACAGAAACAAGGGCAGTATTCTGGGGGAAAGTGATTTAGCACTGATTTATGGCCTTGCCTTGTGTATGATGAGCATTAAGAGCTAGGATTTCATGTTTCTGCTAGTATTTGGATATTATATTAGTCTGAAAAGCAGTTGCCAATTTGGGATTAAATATACAAACATTGGCAGGGCGTGGTGGCGTGCACCTGTAATCCCAACTACTAGAGAGGCTGAGACACGAGAATCTCTTGAACCTGGGAGGCAAAGGTTGCTTTGAGCCGAGATCACTGCACTCCAGAGCCTGGGTGACATAGTTAGACTCCATCTCAAAAAAAAAAAAAAAAAAAAAAAGCAAAGATTATATTAGGGTACCACTTGTGAAAGAAAATGGGGAGGGAGCCAGACAAGGCTGGGTGAGCATCAGCTAATGAAGCAAGTCTCAGGCTAGGTGAAGGAGAGAGGGAAGGTAGGTTGCATCAAAGCGTCCTACATTGCTGAAGTCTAAGAAACCTTCAGTTATGCTGTTTGGGAGTCCCTAAGCCAAAGTAGCCATTAGAAGACTCCCATGCCTCTGAGAAATGGGACTGTTAGTATTTTTGCTGTGCTTTGTCATGGGCTAGGGGCAGTCTATGGAAAGCGTGGCCTGAGAACAAATGTGATGATGGATTTCAGAATCAGGAGCTGGACCTTTAATCAATTACACTCTATGTAGCTGGAGGTCTAGTAGGCACACCCTCATGGCAGTCACAGAAATAGGAGAGAATCATGCAAGCAGAAGAAAGAGGATCCCAACTACCCCCCCCCCCCGGGCACTCTAGGAATTACCCTAGTCTCTTTAAAAATCACAAAGGTGACCCTGAGTAGGGACAGAATTAAAGGTTCAAACTGTGCAGTGGGCTTCCCCTCTTTTGTTTCCTTCTCTGCACAAAACTTTATGTGTAGCAGTGGCAAATGTGCCAGTTATACTGGTTCTCCAAAAGCCGAACTTTTTATTTAGTCTTCCTTTTTCCCTTTCCTTTTCTCTAGTATTCTTTTTTCTACTTCCTTTTTCCCCTTTCATTTCACACTTGTGCCTTAGATGTGCTCCCACTACCCCAAGGTAATAAGAGATTGCTGCCCTTGTTATTTACCATGTTAACTTGGCCCAAAGGTGAGTGTGATTAATAACCTCAGATGCCATTTCTGACCAGGTCCCAGACCTTGAGGTAAGTTAAGAAAGGGCAGATGGGAAGAGGTTCTCAAGTAACTGTTTGCTCTCATCACCGCTTTCCTCCATCTCATTTTCTGTCTTCCCTGTTTTTTATACCATATCCACCACACCTCTATACACACCCACCCTTGGGCACCCAAATTCCTATAATCTTAATGCTACATTGCTATTTTGCTCTCTCTGTAGTTTTCCCTCATGGTCCCAGACCTGGCATTCAAGGGCAAGAAATAAAAAAATTCAGAAGCCACCTTTCCCAGTGTACTTAGGTCCTAACTCTGTTCAAGATTCATGTAAATTCTTCATCATGGGCAGTCACTTGGACGGAATAACAGAGGAAAAGGGGTCATGTGGCCAGAGCCAAAGTATACTAGACAGCACTGGCTATGCAGCAGTGCCAGGGCTGCAGCAGAACTGAGGGAAGACCTGATGATATAAAATCCTGAGACCTTGAAAGAATTCTCTGGGAGTCAAGATTCATAAAATTATGTCACATTAGAGCCTTTGAAAAACTCTCCCTGCCCTATGCAAATGTTCCATTTTACCAACATTATAGATTGTGCTCTCTGTGGCTGAGATATCAGAGAAATGGGAAGCTTATTTGTTATTTTTATCAATAATACCTAACAATTATTACATTTTCTTAACCACCTCATTTAATCCTCACAGCAATCCTAAGAGGTAGATACCATTATCATCCCCTTTTTACAGTTAAAGAATATGAGGCTTATAGAAGATAAAAAGTTTCCCCGAGTTCACACAGCTAATAAGTAGCAGACCAGGATTCAAACCAGGAGCTTCATGTACTGTCCTACAAGCTGTGCACTGGACAACTCCTGGGGTAGCTATTCACAGACTGTGATGTGAATGGTGCTCCCTGGAGTTGTATAGGTCAGCAGCCCTGACAAAGCGAGAATGCTTAAGCACAACGATGGGGTTTTGAGCAAATGCGTGTAACAAGAGAAGAGCTTTTAAAATGTATCTAACAAGAGAATATATTCTTTAAATAAAAAATGAGCACGGTGGCTCACACCTGTAATCCCAGCACTTTGGGAGGCTGAGGTGGGTGGATTACCTGAGGTCAGCATTTCAAGACCAGCCTGGCCATCATGGCAAAATCCCATCTCTACTAAAAATATAAAAATTAGCGAGGCGTGGTTGCATGCACCTGTAATCCCAGCTACTCGGGAGACTGAGGCATGAGAATCGGTTGAACCTGGGAGGTGGAGGTTGTAGTGAGTCAAAATTGTGCCACTGCACTCCAGCCTGGGTGACAGAGAGAGACTGTATCAAAAAAAAAAAATTACATTAAAATAAATTAAAAATTAGACATTGTAGAAGACTCAGGTTGCTAAAATTGCATTTAAGCACCTATTCACGTTATGCTTAGACTTTTTACTAATTTATACTCTGCAGACTTTAGCTGCTATTTATATCCTGCCAGATTTCACAGTTTTATCTTCTGGATTTCTAAAGAAAATGGGTAGCGTTCAAAGAAGCTCATGATGAATCTTTCTCCCTAATGTTTTGCCTGAGTATGGATCTTGGGATATTGTTATCTACGTCACACCAGAAAAGAACAGATGTGTTACTGACCTAAGCATTCTGCAGAAGTTTACCTAGCAATGTGAAGTTTGGAGTGTTCTGTGTAACTAGGTGCTGTAGACCAGGGTCTAGCCAAAAGCATGCTGGCAGCAGTTCCCAAAGTCTGTATTTTTTCTCCTGGGAAAGGAGGGTTATTCTAGAAAGCAATTTAGTGTCCCTAATATTACACCAAGCAGTAATTTATGGGTGATATGCCAAAATCAGATTTAGATCTAATTCCTGCCTATTAGAACCTGCCACAAAATAAGAAAAGATATTAACCTAGGAAAGAAACAGGAGGGTACAGAAAGGAGGTGAGGAGACAAAGAGAAAGACGTGTAGAAACAGAAGAAGAAAGAATCAAAGTCTTCAGTTTACCCTGGAAAGTGGAAGCAGCGAGTAGGGTGGGTGATAAATCTGTCATCCTATTCTCACCCCATTTGTGGGATTTCTGTGCCCTGTTTTACTAAAAGTACAGATATGGATTTTCTTTTGGGGTTGGGTTAGGGGTACTCTGAATGATTCTTTAGTTATGCTAAAGCCTAATCCAGAAAAAAACAGGTATAGAACAATGTGAGCTAAAACTTTTCTGCGAGTTATTGTAAAACAATTGGTTTATTTTGGTGGAGAGAATCTTTTTGTGTTGTCTTCTCCATTTTTCTGGGAACACTGAAGCTGCAGTTTTGAGGCTTAGGGAGTGGTGGGAGAGGGGATGCAGAAGAGAGTGATTGATGACCACAGCCAGGTAGAGATGGCCGGAGACCCAAACTACAAAGGAGGGTAGCCAGTGGGCTCTAGAAACAGAGACATTTGACGTCTCACTTTGAGTCCTGTTCTGTTGTTTAGTGGCCACCTATCTGTTGTCATTCCACCTACCAACACCCTTTAAAAGGCTTTTGTTAATCATCACAATTTAGTATTGGACTTGGACTGGATTAGCTCTCATTGCCTTAGGGAATTCAAGTTTTAAAACAAAAAGAACTGGAGAAAGGGCTCAGCATCCTGGAGAAATGTTTATCAGATGGAGAAAAGAGGGAAGTAGGAAGGAGTCCAGAGTATGTGAACATCCCCTGGCAGCCCTAAGAAACATATGAGAAGAAACTGGAGCATGGGGCTTGAGTTACTTTATTTGAATATTAAAGGAAGGAAACCTGGATAACATGAAGACTATTTGGGTTTCCCTAGCCAGAATCCAGAGGGCACGGCAAATATTAGCTAAAACCAGCAGCTCTTCTTCCTGGGTTATCATGGGACCCTATCCCCATATATTCCCTGTTCCTCTGCATTCTCCAATCTACCCTGCAAAAGAGACCCACAGAGGGTCTCTAGAGTTTAATGTAGCTCTAGAAGGAGAAGGAAAGAGAAGAAGAAAACATGATAACAGGAAGAAAAACATCAGAAATCTTCTGAACTGCATTTAAATGTGCATAATCTAACTCCCTGTGAAAAGTGGCCAAAAAAACCGAACAAACAAAAACTGGAAACAACAAAACAACCAAACCCACAAGCACTTAGCTATTACTGTTAAAATGCTAGCAAAACATCATTTCAGAGTTCCATCCAGAAGTCACTGGATTACTTGCTCAGGTTTTTATAATGACTTTGCATTTGGTGTGAAGTTCATGCCTATCCCCAGCATCTCTGCCAGCCCTGTTCTGCCATAGAGGACAAGCCCATGCCAGCCTCACCCTATCGTAAATAAATGGGTGTGTGAACATCACTTGCCAAATTCTGAAATACAACCATAGTCGGTGAGAGACCACACACAAAAATAACAGACAAGTTTGTTCAGGGTGACATAAACTTGACATAAACTGCACTTATTTAGTACATACAATTTAAGTTTTAATGTACATATCCACCCCTGAAATCATCACTACAATCAAGATAGAGGCCCACCGCTTTAATAAACTTTTATAGGTGTTTCCAGGAGATGGTTCCATTTAAACAAGTATCTCATCAAATGAAATAAAGCTTCCCAAAAACATTTAACAAAAAGCATCTGCATTGTGACTACCTAAGCTGCTCTTTTTGTGGGTCTGTTGGGCTATATCGATGGGAAATTTGACAAGTTTCCCATACTGATTTCCTTGATTCTCCAGCAAAGAATGTCTGTGGAATTGAGAGTGTGGTGTGGACATACTGACATTGGGTAGGATTCATGGTAAGGTTCCGACACATTCAGCATGGGCACTCCCCATGTTAAGCACATGAAAATGGTAGGGTAGAAACAGAAGGAAGTGAAAAATGCCCAGCACTGAGCAAGCTTTCCCATAGCAGGATATTCAAAAGATTCTGGCAGCCAGGTGGTCACACTCTGGGAGAATTAGTCATTAGCACAGAGAACTAAACTGTTTCCAGCCTGAAGGCCGTGGCACAAAATTCAGTTCTGCAGGATCATGTGAGAAATGAATTCACCAAAATGGTAGGGAAGTTTGAAAAGGAATAAAGGATTTCTTTCAAACTGGAGTTTTAAATGTACATGGGGAACCAATTCCATGTTCTCAGTCACACATCTTTGCTTTCAGAGCCTCTCTGTTTCTGAAATACAGCAACTGGCCCTAGCAAAGAGAAATGGAAACACACAGCAGGCACTGAAATCAGCCTTCTAAATCCTAACTCCTTCCTGCTGTACAGCTCAAAAACCCTATTTGAATTTGCTCTATTTGAGCTCTTATATTTCAGAAGAGTATCTCCAGGCAGAGGAGATATTTCATTTTCAGGAAATGAAAGGCATTTCATTTTCAAGCAATGAAAAAATGTCTGAAGTGTTCTATTACTAATTTGAATAACATTAACATTCAGGAGGGATATATGTAAAGGTCCTTAGTATCTAAAATTGTGTCATCACTTTGGAACACAGAAGCTTCAGTGTAAATATCCTACCCTGAATTCCTCAGAGTAACAGTCACTATGGCAACACCACCACATGTTGTGCAGATGTCTGCCCGAAATCAGTTGTTGACTTTAAATCACAATTCCTAAAGATTTGGATTCACAATGACACAACCAAACCATAAAATTTCTGTTTATAGCATCAAGTATCTTGGTAAAGGCTATGAAGGGATCTGCCCTCTTGTGTAGGGAAAAATCTACCTTTCTTGACACATCAAACTTCTATAGAAAATTGTCTATGCTTATTCCCTCATGTCCTCCCCTTAGCCCTTCCTCGCTGTCAACTCCTGTAATATATGTGTACCAGCACCATGCTATTGAAATTATTCTTGTCAAATCCCCAGCCACCTCCTACTTTTCAAATTCAATAGTTTATTTGCAGCCAATATCCTTCTTGACCCTTCTGTCACATTTGTGTAGTTGACCACTGCTATGGGTTGAATTGGGCTCCCCAAAATTCATATGTTGAAGTCCTGACTCCTAATATCTCAGCATGTGATCTTATATGGAAGCATGATCATTGTATAATAAATGTAATTAGTTACAATGAGGTCATACTATAGTATGGACCCGCAATTTAGTATAATTGGTGTCCTTATAAAAGGGGGAAATTTTGAGACAGACATACACAGAGTAAAGACTGTGTGAAGAGACCCACAGAGAATGCCATGTGGAGGCAGGGATTGGAATGATGCATTTACAAACCAAGGAACACCAGATTGCCAGCAAACCACCAGATGCTAGGAAAGAAGCCTAGAACAGATTCTTCCCTCACAGCCCTCAGAAGAGTCCAACCCTGCTAACACTTTGATCTTGGACTTCTAACCTCGAGAACCATGAGACAATAAATTTCTGTTGTTTGAGCCACCCAAGTTGTGATATTTTGTTACAGCAGCCCTAGTGGACTAATAAAACCACCATTTCTTTAAACTCTCTTATCTTAGGCTTCTGAGCACTCTCCTAAGGGATTTCATTCAGCTCTACAATCATTTCTTTCTTTTCTTTTTTTTTGAGATAGAGTCTTGCTCTGTCGCCAGGCTGGAGCACAGTGGCGCAGTCTTGGCTCACTACAACCTCCGCCTCCCAGGTTCAAGCGATTCTTCTGCCTCAGCCTCCCGAGTAGCTGGGACTACAGGTGCATCCCAAACGCCCGGCTAATTTTTGTATTTTTAGTAGAGATGGGGTTTCACTATGTTGGCCAGGATGGTCTCGATCTCTTGACCTCGTGATCCACCCGCCTCAGCCTCCCAAAGTGCTGGGATTACAGGCTTGAGCCACCGCACCCAGCCAATTACAATCATTTATTTTTTTCTCAGTCCATCTCATTTTCTCTATCTGCTCCCTAAATGTATGTTTCCTAGAATGCCATCTTCATCCTCTCCATGCAGAGGTAAGAGCATAAGTTCTGGTGTCAGATCTCCTTGTTCGGTGACCTTGGACAATGTGTTTGATCACTCCGTTGATTCAGTTTCCCTACATGCAAACCAATAACTTCTACTTGAGAGGGTTATTCTGAGAAGTAAACTATTATATATGTATATAAAGTGCTGAACATGTAAGTGCTCAACAAACTTGTTATAGTTATTTCTTCTTATTTTCACATTTTCTCTCTTGTAATCTTAGCTTCAATTCTGGTAGTGGACATTTGTTATACCTTTTGGCTACACTGCATATTTCACCCCCTTCCCTACATTAACAGCCTCTGCCTCCTATAATAGAGGCCAGATTCTAGTCATGTTTTCAGCCTCACTTGCAGCTAGGATGCAAGCATTTCAGTTCTACCCACAATAGACTGAGTTGGGAGCCAGTGCAGAAAGGAGTCCCTCATGGAGCTCTTTTGCCAAGGATGGAATCAGCACCTTCAGTATCTGGGGGCAAGCTGCTGCAGATGGTAGTGACCAATGCCACATGTTGGCAGTGTCAATGGTACCAGCTGCAGAGACAGAGCCCAGCCCTGCAATGTGATTTGAGAATTGTTTCTTGTCATATAGTCTCTAATTTTGGTTCTCTATTTTCCTGGACATTTTTCTAGCTACCCATTATCACTAATAAATTATTTTCCTACTTAAACTAACCAGAGTTGGTTTCTGTTGTTTGAAACTAAGAATTTTGGTCATCACAACTTTGGTTTTAATGACCACTTTTGTACTGATGATGCCCAAACTGAGATCATCAGCTTCTACTTCTCACTTGGAATTCCATCTGGGTCTCTCTATCTGCATGTTCTAAAAATGACCTTGAGACAAACCTGCATAACCAAATGTAATGATTTAATTATCTTAAGCCTCATTAAACTGTGTTTTCTCAATGAAATGGAATTGCTAGATGCTCAAATGCCTTTCAGTACTGCCTGGGTTAAAGGTGGGGTGTTTGTTGATATATGAGGAAAAATGCCCTCTTGACTTCCCAAACTTGGGGGGAAGTCTGTTTCTATTGAAAACATGAAAAAAATCCACAAATGCATGAAATCAATATCAATTATCTATTTAGAAATTCCCATTCTAGTTGTTCCATGATAGCATGATCGAATATTTTTATCTAAATAGTAAAAGCTCAACATTACAACATCTAATTAATCTATAACCTCCATCCAAATGTTTTAGTCACACAACTCTCAGCTTTGAAACTGAATTCACCCTGAACTCTTCCCTCTTTCTCAAACTGTATCGTCACCAAGTCTTATAAATCCCACCTACAAAATATTAAATCCTCTGTGTCATTTCTTCATTTCTGTTGCCAGGGTTCAGATGATCATATCTCATTTGTAATCTGCAATTGCCACTTTACAGGAGTTTCCATCTCTTTTTCCTGTCCCCCTACTCAAACTGAGCCAGGCTGGGAGCCAACCCATACCAGCATTCAGGATTATTCTCCTCTCTGATGTTTCCTTCCAGTTATTTGCATCTAGTCCTAAGACAGAGAAGGAGTACACTATACAACTGGTTTTATAAATTTCCAAGTATGTGCTTCAAGTGTGAACCAGAGATCTTGAAGTTGGCCTCTTTGTTCTCCAGTTCCCTTATAATAAAATTTCCCAGAATAATAGTCATCCTGCATTGTAGCTGCCAACAGTAGGGGAGGGCAAGGGGCAGGGTACAGGGAAGCTAACAATTAGTAGTTAAAATGGTTAGCCCTCCAAACACAAGTTACTCTCCAGAATCTCTAATCTACAGAAAGTGTTTGTGTGACAGAAGCCCAAGAAAGCAGCCAACAGATTGAATCGTTAAGCCAGGAAATGATCAAATGGAAGCAGTTATGACATAGTATGGTTGGGGGCTATTCACCTTGAGGTATCTCATGGCCAGTGAGCCTTTGGTCTCTCAACGACAGTTGCATCTGTGGGAAAAGGTCTCAAAGTAAAGAGTACTGTTTTTGGACTCATGAAAGAAGATAACCTTTATTGACTACCTACTGTTGGGATGCAATTCTCCATGAATATTTTCACATTTCTGCACTGTTTGGGCTTTCTGAACAAAGAGCACTGGCAAACTCAGTTAAAGAATGATTGAATGGCAAACATGCCTAGGAAATTAGAGATACAGCACTGCTCTGGAGAGATTTAGAGGCTTATCTTTCCTGGACCCACCTACCCCTCTCTCCAGGAGACATTTGCTTACATTCCAGAGCAAAGATAAGAGCTCTTTCTTCCTCTCTTTCTCCCTTCCCCGCCCTCTCTGGAAGAGATGATGGGCAGATACATCAGCAGCCCTTATATAAACTCCAAGTCTCATGACTCTCCTGTGCTGCAACCCTGGCTCTTATCATGGACTTAACATGGTAGGCTCTTAACATGTTGCTCTGCAGGGCTTGAGGAACCAATGCTAAGATATTGTGTGAATAATGAATAGTATGTTCTCTGATCCAGAGATCTCATGTTTCCTGTCAGAAATATGAATTTGTTTGTGTGTATGCATATATACATATACATATATACACAAACAGACTGTGTGGCAAACCTAGCACTATCTAGTTTAATCCTCAGAAAACCCTGCCAGTGGTATAAACTATTATTACCATTTTACAGATGAAGAAACCAAAATTCAGAGAGGTAGCTGTTTGCCTAAAGTCAATCTGATAGGTGGCACAGCTATGTTTCAAATCCAGCTATTTAACACTAAAGTATGTGCTTTTTGTACTCTAATACTTTCTACACTGTACTGGCTTGTTCTGGCACATAAGGCAAGTCATTTGACCTGTTTGTGCCTCAGTTTCCCTATATTTAAAATGAAAAGATTAGATTATATGACAACCACGATCCATTCCAATTCCATTATTTTAAGATTTTATGCTTCTCCTCGTACC
Organism: Sapajus apella; assembly: GCF_009761245.1. Classification (NCBI taxonomy): domain Eukaryota; kingdom Metazoa; phylum Chordata; class Mammalia; order Primates; family Cebidae; genus Sapajus; species Sapajus apella. The sequence continues at coordinate 9,746,804 of NW_022436966.1, forward strand.
TTGTCTCCAAGTTCTCCCTAGAAGCAACTTTCTCTTGCCAGCTGTTCTATTATGGATCCCTATGCACAACATATACACTTTGGCCTTCACATCTTTGTCCTGGTGATTTTTGCCACCTGGAAGCTCCCCTTACTGACTTCTACTCATCAAGGTCCTGTTCATCGATCAAGGGACAGGAATCATTAAGAGAGCCTTGGTGATGGCTCTGCCCACAGCACCCACTGTGTGCAATATTCATTTGCTCTGTATTGTATTTAGCATCTATTATGCCACCTACTATTTTGTTTGTTTCATAGGTAACTTCAAAACACAATGTCAGCATATAGCTATTTATCTCCATAGATCGACAACAGAACATTGTAACAGAAATGGTGTGCATATTAAAGATAATTCAAGCAATACATGTCATGAATAAAACTTGAATATCCTTTTGTCTTGTTCAAGCATCAATAATTATAGCCAGTAAATATGTTCATTCTATCATTATTTTGACAAGCATGTAGTAAGTCCCACTTTTTGCCATGCATTGTACTAGGTGATAAGAACATTGTCATGAGAAATAGATGTGGCCCCAGCCTTCAAAAAATGTGCAGTCTAATGAGTAGGATAGGAAGGACAGACATTAACTGAATACTTACTAAGGAAACAAGAAAGAAAAGTAAACAACTCCAAAATATCTAAGCTACAGCTTATCATTATATTGCCAAAGATAAAAGGCTATATTTATCTTTGGAAACCAGAACTCTTGGTTTTGTGAGAAATATTTTAGTGGACCTTTGGCTGTGAAAAAATAATCTAAAAAGAGATAAGGGTAGGCTGGGTGCGGTGGCTCACGCCTGTAATCCCAGTACTTTGGGAGGCCGAGGCAGGCAGATCTTGAGGTCAGGAGATCGAGACCAACCTGGTCAACATGGTGAAACCCTGTCTCAATAAAAAGAAAGAAAAAAAAGAGATAAGGGTAAATATAGTATACAGCATATTATTTAAAAGCCAAAGCCAGGCGCAGTGGCTCACGCCTATAATCCCAGCACTTTGGGAGGCCGAGGTGGGTGGATCATGAGGTCAAGAGATCGAGACCATCCTGGTCAACATGGTGAAACCCCGTCTCTACTAAAAATACAAAAATTAGCTGGGCATGGTGGCGCATGCCTGTAGTCCCAGCTACTCAGGAGGCTGAGGCAGGAGAATTGCTTGAACCCAGGAGGCGGAGGTTGCGGTGAGCGGAGAACGCGCCATTGCACTCCAGCCTGGACAACAAGAGTGAAACTCGATCTCAAAAAAAAAAAAAAAAAAAGCCAAATTGTGACCAGAGTTCCATCTTTGCAAAGATTATTTAAATGTTTGGATTATTAAAATGAAAAGTAACTTTGTTCTTCAGAGTAAAAGAGAAGTTGGGATCCTAGACCATGAGAGAGCAAGCTGCTCCTACAACCTTGCCACAGACCAGGGGCTAAGGATGGAGATGGCCATTAAAGGATACTCTGTGGAAGCTCATGGGCCCATAATTGTTGTATCTGCTTTATTAGTTCCTCTAGGGCTACTCTCACAAATTACCACACACTAACTAGGCTACTTAAAACAACAGAAGTGCATTCTCTCACAATGAAGTCCACAAGTCCAAAATAGAGGTGTCCTCCCTCCCAAGGCTCTAGAGGAGACTCTGTAGCTTGCCTCTTCCAACTTCTAGTGGGTATAGGCTTCCTTTGGTTTGTGGCTGCAATACTCTAACCTCTGCCTTCATGGTCACATTGCCTCCTCCTCTTGTTTGTGTGTCTGTCTCCTGTGCTTTTTTGACATAATATCCTTCTCTTTTATAAGGATACACGTAATTGCATTTGGGGCCCACCTGGATAATCCAGGATAAGCTTCTCCTTTTAAGATCCGTAACTTAAAATCATATCTATAAAGTCATCTTTTCCAAATAAGGTAACATTCACAAGTTTCAGGGATTAGGATGTGTCATTTAGGGGACTACTGTGCAGCTCACGATATCTAGTTTTAATGTTGTTCTCTTTAGCATTATTATAAATTCTTTCTGACATCCTGAAACTTTCAGTTGAACGTGGTTAGACCTAGTCTTGTTCTGACAGAGGAGCTCACTTAACTCTTTTCGCTCATTTCTGGCCACAATTTAACTGTTAAATAATATGCTGTACACTATATTTACCCCTATCTTTTTTTAGATCTACTTTTTCACAGCCAAAGATCCACTAAAGTATTATTCACAAAACAAGAATTCTGGTTTCCAAAGGTGAATATAGCCTTTTATATCTAGTAATATGATTACTCCTATATCTTAGATATTTTGGAGTTGATTTGTTTACTTTTTTATTTTGCTTTTGTTTTAAATAAACACTACAAAAGTCCTAGATCAATTTCTAAGTTAGGATTCAAGGTCAAGTTAGTGAGAAGAGACCTGAGGAAATGAAAGTATTGAACCAGAGCTTGTCAGACAGCTGAGATGATCAGCAAAAAGTGGCTCATACTTGTGGAACATGTCAGCATTTTTCAGGGATTCCCAGAAACACTTGGATCCAGAAACCCAATAAGTCACAGGGATTTCCTGCCATTACACAAGATGGTGGTATGAACTATTGTTATTTGAACATTAAAGGCCAAGATAGATCCTGACTTTGGGAATTTCTAGATTACATGTATTTCCTAAATTTTCCATAATATTTTAATTTTATAATAAATAAGAATAAGCATAAATTGTTGGCTCTTGTTTGACTGAAATACCACACTCACTGCTTTTTTGAGTGGTTTCCTCTTTGGCATTCTCTGTTGTCTGTCCTATACAGCTATTTTCACTAGTTACTGACCTTTCTGCATAGTTGGTACATAGGTCTGATTACCCCATCACAGAAATGGAGAGGAAAAGTAACTGACTGAAAAACAGCTGACACATCCCAGAAAGGACTTTCTGAAACCATTTTATTCTGTCTTTTTCCAGGGATGCATTTTGACATTAGACAGAGTTTATCCAGGGCAGAGATTATCTGGACCTTGTGTACTCTTCTTGCACTATTTCAGGGTTTATATGAAGCAACTCTATTGAAGTCTTTTAAAACACTGACTGGTCAAAGTTATAATGTGAAGCAAGACTAGGGCAATGGAGTTGTAGAACACTACTCAGACCCATAGAGAAGAATGGGATTTCCATAGACAGTGGACTGTCAGTTTTTTGAAGCTAAAAAAAGTATATACCATTAAAAAAATCATACATTGTCCTTTATCTTCTAGAATGGAAACTGGAGTGTGTCTTAGGGGTAGACCAGTTAGGAAGGCAACTTTGATGGAACCTTTTAAGTTAAGCAGATATGAAGCAAGGTTTGTGCTCCATGAACCTAGAGATGCCTGGGTGTTGTAGGTGGTGAGGGGTGGACAGGTCCCTACCAAGCAAAGGCCAGCTGGACAGGAAACCAGACTGAGGGACTCTGGTGTAAGGATGGGCCTGTGAGTTCTAAGAGTAGCTACTTTCACAATACATTTTTTTTTTAGATAGAATCTTGCTCTGTCACCCGGGCTGGAGTGCAGTGGCCCGATCTCGGCTCACTGCAACCTCCGCCTCCCGGGTTCAAGCAATTTTCCTGCCTCAGCCTTCCAAGTACCTGGGAATACAGGTGCATGCCACCATGCCTGGCTACTTTGTGTTTTAGTAGAGAAGGGGTTTCACCGTGTTGCCCAGGCTGGTCGTGAACTCCTGAGCTCAGGCAGTCTGCCTACCTCAGTCTCCCAAAGTGCTGAGATTACAGGCATGAGCTACCAGGCCTGGCCTCACAATGCTTTCATAACTGTTTTCTATTTACAAACAATGGGAAATACACTCATTGTATTTCACAGGACGTTTTCAGGAACAAATTAATGACAATAAGTGGGAAATGCCAGTATATCTCAAATCCTCCCACTTATCACCACCTGAGCCACCTACATTCTAGTCTGTCATCTTTTCTTGCCTAGATGATTGCAATTGCCTTTAAATATTCTTTCTGCTTCCACTTCATCTTTACCCCAGTCTCTTCTCCACAGAACAGCCAGAGTGATTAAAAATATAACTCAGAGCCTATCTCATCTCTGCTCAAAACCCATCCCAATTATTCACAGCCATAATTAAAATAAAGTAGCCCTTACCATGGCTTGACAGTCTCACACAACCTGGCCCTTGCCAACCTCCCCAGCTTCAGCTCTTAGCACTCTGTCACTAACTCCACTCCAGCCATCCTGGCCTTCCACCTTTTCCTTTACTTTGTGAAGCATGCTTCAACCTCATGGCTTTGGCACTTACTTGGAATTCCTTTCTCTAGACAGTCTCACAGTTGTTTCCCCCACTTCATTCATTTCACCAAATGCCATCTTGTAGAAGCCTTTGCTGACTACGCTCTTTAAGAGCAGAGACGTTTCATTCCTCAATCCCCTTACTCTGCTTCACTTTCCTTCATTGAACTTTACTACCTTCATAGCCTTTGTTCATTGTTTTATTATCTGTCCCTACACTGAATGTAAGTTCATGAGGACAGTCACAGTCTGTTTCATTTAATGCATATTGAATAGTGCTTGGCACGTAGTAGGTACTCAGGACATTGTTTTTGACGTTGTTTTAGTTGCTCAAGTTGGCTTTTAATTTTGACTTTGTCTTCTCAATCTCCATTCTCTACATTGCTCCTGAGTAATTTCTGCTAACTGCTTTTAGCTCTTGAAATATATCCCAATGTTTGTGTGTCTCCTTGGCTTTGGCCCATTTTCTGGCTTCCAGTCAGCTTCCATGACCCTCTCAACCCTTTTGTAGCCCAGGTATTTGGCCTTGGCACTTGCTGATGCTAATGCCAGCCATTTTCCATGAATCTCAAGAATTGTGAATCTCTGTGACTTGCAAACCACCAACCCAGTCTGCATCTGGGGCCAACCAAGCCTGACCCATGGTAGGGCTCCAGGTCTGAGGCAGGGAGGCAAGCAGGGTATGGCCTCACTCTTCATTGGAGTTGGGGAAGTAGACAGGTTGTTGGAGTGAGATCTTAGAATACTGACACACAATAGTCAAAGTGCTACTTGGAATCTTTCTGTTTTCCCAGAACTGGCAACTGGAACTCACTGTTGAGAACAAAAGGAATCAGGTGCCCACATTCTAAATTCAGAGAAATAGGAGGTGTGATGCCAGTCACTTCCCCACAGGGCTTGCAAAGAGGTTCTTGTCAGGAAACCCAGCAAAATAATCCCCTATCCTTCATTAGATTAATCTATATAAAAGGGTAGAAAATACTATTTCTGAGAATACATCCTACAGAGTCACTTGCACCATGTGAATTGATGTATATACAAGGTTACACATTGCAGTTCATAAGGAACTGGGGAATGATATGATACATACATACAATGGGATACTATACAACTGTATACATACTATACATTTTTAAAGAAAGAATGAGAAAGTTCTTCATGTATTAATAGGGAAATATCCTCAATATATATTGTTAAACTTTAAAAAAGGTTTAGAACAACATACATAGTACGATACCTTTCGTGTAAAAAGGTAGTAAACAAGGACATATCTAGATTTTGCTTCTATGTGCATCAAGAACCTCTGGAAGGATGTACAAAAGCTAATAACAGTGATCACCTAAGAATGAGGTGTGTGAACAGATAGAGGACAGAGGTAGTTTCTCTTTTGAATCATATGAATGTAGCAAAATATAAAAATTAACCCCTCTTAAAAATGAAAAATAAGAAAATTATCGTGTACAGAGATGGAAAGATCTCTAAGACATATGATTAAGTGAAAAAAGTGTAGAAAAGTGTATAGCAAAGTGTTATTTAAGTATATATAATCTACATATATGTGTATATATACACACACATATGTACACATATGTATAGCAAAGTGTTATTTAAGTATATATACATCTACATATATGTGTATATACACACATATGTATACATATGTATAGCAAAGTGTTATTTAAGTATATATACATCTACATATATGTGTATATACACACATATATATATACACATATGTATAGCAAAGTGTTATTTAAGTATATATACATCTACATATATGTGAATATATACACACATATGTGTATGTATATATACACACACACACACATATGTGTGTATATATACATATATAGCATGTATGTGTGTGTTTGTAATAATAGAATTTTTTGGCAGAAGACACTGGTAATGGGCTTCCCTCTGGAAAAGTAAACTAGATGACTGGAGAAAGGGAAGGGATAATATGAACAGACAGCAATGCTCACCAAGTTCCCATTTGGTGATGAGCCAAAATGTGTAAAAGTGTGAGTAATGAGTTGCATTTTCTCTGGGTTATGAGCCACACTTTCTTTGTGTCTCCCATTTGCTTCTTAACATTTTCTGGCCCCTTGGCAATTGGGCAGACCCACATGCCTGGTTTTGGCCAATGAAACATGAGTACAAAGGACATGTGCCATTTCTGAGCTGAGATGGTGAAAGTCTATGAGTGATTCTCTAGTCTCTTGCCTCTGGCTTGGTCTGATTACTAGAATGGGGCTGAATATTCTGTGGGAGATAAGTGGGTTCAGGCATGAGGAACTAAGAGCAAAGGCAGAGCCTAATTCAAGCACAGTTAGTCTTCCATATCTGTGGATTCCACATTCCCAGATTCAACCAACCATGGATTTTAAAATATTTGAAAATAAAAAGAATTAAAATATACAAAATTTAAGACCAATATAGATAACAACTATTTGCAAGGCATTTACCTTGTACTAGATATTATAGACAATCCAGAGATGATTTAAAATATATAGTAAAATATATAGGAGAATATGCATCAGTTATATGTAAATATTATACCATTTTATACAAGGGACACAACCATCTATGGATTTTGCTATCCATGGGGGCTCCTGGAGCCGATCTTCCACAGATACCAAGGGACAACTGTGCATATGTGGCTAAAGAACATGTTCTTTATCGTGGAAAGTTTGTACTTTCACATCAAGCTTTTTCTCTGAAAGGAATAGACAAGAGACTGAGGAAGGAAGAAGACATCCAACTATTCAGCAACATTAAAAAATGTATCCTCTGATCAGTGGATATCTCAGCCTGATTTTCCACATTTTCACCTTCCAATTAGTGACAAATGCCTTGCCCATCTAGACCTGCAGTCATTTTTCAAGTGGAGAGAAACAGTTTTAACTATTTTAGCCCCAAGGACCTCTATTCTGCCACTGCTTGTACCATACTATTACAATCTTTTTTTCTCTGTGCCTCATTTTAGATTATTTGTATTGTATTATCTTTAGCTTCATGGTTTATTCTTTTGTGGTATCTAGCCTGCTATATAATTTTGTCCAGTAAATTTTTCACTTCAGATATTTTATCTTTCATCTAAAAAATTTATTTTGTGTTTTACCCCAAGGTTTCTATGTCTTCAATTTATTTCTTTATTGTGTTCATATGTTCTTTTAAATCCTTGAGCTTATTTATATTTTTCTGATAAGTCTTTTAAAGTTCTTGTCTAATTAATTTCGTCATCTGTCATTTCTGGGTCTGTTTCTGTCAACTGATTTTTCTCTGGGTTATGAGCCACACTTTCTTATGTCTAGTAATTATTATTATTACTATTTTGAAATGGAGTCTTGCTCTGTTGCCCAGGCTGGAGTTCAGTGGCAGGATCTTGGGTCACTGCAACCTTTGTCTCCCAGCTTCAAGTGATTCTTCTGCCTCACCCTCCCGAGTAACGGAGATTACAGGCACCCGCCATCATGCCTGGCTAATTTTTGTATTTTTAGTAGAGATAGGGTTTTGCCATGTTGGTCAGGCTAGGCTGGTCCCAAACTCCTGACTTCAAGTGATCCACCCACTTCAGCTTCCCAAAGTGCTGGAATTACAGGCATGAGCCACCATACCTGGCCTCTAGTAATTCTTATTGGATGTTGGACTTAAATTTTACATTGCTGAGTACTGGATATTATTGTATTCCTTTAAAGATTACCTGTACTGTAGCAGAAAGTTATTTACAGGTTATCTTAATCTTTTCCAGACTTGCTTTTAAGGTTTTCTGGCAGGGAGTTTATCTGGAGTAGCCTTACTCTAGGTCTGGTTTAGGCTCCCTATTAAAGTTTGACTTATCTGAGGTGGCTACTGAATTCTCCATGTATTCAGCAAAGTTTCTTCACTCTAGTTAGTGGGAACCTGATTCAGTCCCAATCCTGTGCAAGCTTTGAGAGTTACTTGGCTTACAGTGTCCCAATAATTGCTCTTTCCCAGCACTTTGTTCCATCTCATAAAGTTTCACCCTTTGCATCCACAAATTGATAGTCAAAGTCTCAAAAAGACCTCTGTATAGATAATCTGGATCCCTTTCACTGTAAAGCTCCCTTCTGTCCACTATTAATGATCTCTGTCTCCGCTCAGTAAGACCACCAGACTCTATTTGGGTTCCTTCTTCCTGAGCCACTGCCAGAAAATTGCTTCCAGGAAGAAAGCCAGAGCAATTGTAGGATTCATCTTATTTTATTCCTTTCTCTTGAACATCATAGTGCTGCACTGCCTATTGTTCAATATCCGCGAATGGTTGTTTCTCTTTTATCTAGTTATCTAGGTTTTATAATGGCAGTTGGGGAAGAATGCGGACTTCTAGTAGTTACCTCTTAAGGGCCAAAGTCTTACATTTAAACTGTCTTAACAGGGATTATATCCATTCATATACTCTACATTTTTTCTGTGAACAAATAGGACCAAGATCGATAGCACACACTGAGTTGGACTTAAGTTTTCCTACCAGGTACTAAGAGTAGTTTAACTTGCAGTAAATTTGGCAGATTTTATCTTCAGGGATAACTGCATTTAACTTCTGAATCCTTTTATCCTCAGGTTCCTGCAGTCTCTGTTCTTTCTCTCTATCAAATCTTTTTCTCAGAAAGCCTATAACATTTTAGAAGTGATCAAACCTTAGCAGAAGAAAATGAAGCTCCAGTGCTGATAAATTGCAGCAGATGGTAGAGACTTTGCAGCAGGCGAGGAAGCCATCTGGTGGGATCATTCCACACAGTTGCCTACTTGTAGACCCAGTGACAGTCCTGATTTAAAGCAAATGAATTTTTTTCCTTCTCTTCTCAAATAAAAGCACACCTTTGCTTGAGTTGAGATCTGCTTCAGCTGAGGGCTTTCCTGTTTCTCAGTAATAAGTTTGAGTACTTGAATTTCACAAAAATTTGTAAATTGTGTAAGTGTTGTGACCCACCTTCACCCAGAAGTTGTGCCATCTAAGTTGCTGGAAGCCATATGCAAGCCTCCAAAGTTAACTGGACATTGTGTCTGTGCCTGTGTGTGTGACCAGGGAACTTCTATTGGGCTAATGTTCTGTTCTTGCCAGAGCTTCACAGAAGCAATCTGCAAATGCATCATGCCAGTGTCCATGTGTAGAACCATCAGGGCCACTTGCACCATTCAATATTGCATTATATAAACAAATGGCCCTTCAGAATTGCAGCATTTAACTCACTGATTGAACCAGACTGCGGGTTTAAATTATCTCTTTCTCCATATGGAGCCATGGCTTAAATTAGGCTGTTTATATCCTTGAGGAAAGTTATTATAGCTCCAGGAACACATGGCCAGATAAGAAGCATGCAAAAATCAGCCTGATGTAAGTCATGTGCTTATTTAAATTTTATCCATTCTTCAAGGTCAAAGTCAAATACCACTTTTTATGAGAAGTTGTGATGGGTAATTTTACATGTCAACTGAGTTAGGCTATAGTACTGAGTTATTTGATCAAGCACTGATCTAGATGTTGCTGTGAAGATATTTTGTAGCTGTGGTTAACATCTATGATCAATTGACTTTAAGTAAAGATTACCCTGAATAAGGCCGGTAGACCTCATCAAATCAGTTGAAGGCCTTAAGAGCAAAAACTGAGGTTTACCCAAGAAGAAATTCTGTCTCAAACCTGCAACATTAACTCCTCCTGAGTTTCCAGCCTGCCTGCCTGCCTACACTATGGATTTCAGACTTGCCAGCCCCCACATTGCACATTGCATGAGCCAATTTCTTATTTCTTAAAATAAGTCTCTGACGTGTGTGTGTGTGTGTGCGCGCGCGCGCGTGCATGCATGCGTGTGCATGTGTGTGTGTGTTGTACGCACATATAAAATAGAGTTTGTTTCTCTGGAAAACCCTAATTGAAACAGAAGCCTTTTCTGACATCTCTAGACCAAAGTGATTCCCCCTTCCTCTGACTTAGCACTTAATTGTACACTACCTTTATTTTTATAATTTCATGTCTTTTATCTCCAAATATTCATGGTATATATTTATAATATACCCATACTTGTTAAAGGAGACTAAACTGCTTTAATTAAGAAATTTAAAAGTACAGTGGCTTTGTTAAAAAGTAGAATTTGCCCCTCTAAACATTCCAGAGGATGTGCAGTCCCGGCTGACAGGGTGGCTCTGCTCCACATGGTCAGAAAGCAACATAGGAACCATATTGTTGTCCTATCACCTCTAACGATGTTGTCTTTATTTGATAATGGTCTCAAGTTTGTCTCTTTGTATTTGAGGGAGACAAATTTCCAAAGCCCTGTATATCCAAGTCCACTGGGCTACTGCCAGTTCCTCACACTCCATCTTTCAGCCTTCTTGGCAAGGCATCTGGAAAAGTATTTAAAAAGTACTTTTGTTGTTTTACCTCCTGCTAACAATACTACAATTGTAATCATGTGTTTCTACCACAGACTTCGCCAACCCCAATGCATCGCACCTCTCATTGCATGTGAATGATGGCTCCTGTTCTATTCTCTCACCTTCCAACTCCATGAAGTCCATGCCAGCTGGCTGGTTGCTAAGAAAACTAATTGATAGTTTCCAAGAAGGACCTCAAGGAAACCTCAGATTGGCCAAGGATCACTATAAGAAGTAAGAGCATCAATTTAGGATCCTTTTCATTTCACTTACCTTCCTCCAGTTGTTACAGCTTCATGAATCACACTAAGAACATATTATTTATTCTTTATTCCAGTTATCTCCCTAAAAGAAACCTAAGTAGGGTGAACATATGGATCATATAAGACAAGTAACGAAGCCATGGCAAACTCCAGTACTAAAGTCACTGGGCAGGGAAAGTCCTGAAGGAGTGATAGTGGGGACCACCTCTCTTCAAAATACTTTTCAGTGGGATAAATTCATTTACTAAGGCAGAAGTTCTCAAAATATGTGTGGTCCCTGGACCAGCAGCATAAGCATCATTGGGGAACTTGCTAGAAATACCAATTCTCAGGCCCCAACACTGTCCTGAGTTTGAGTCGTAAACTCAGGGAGTAGGGTCAAGCAATCTATGTTTTAACAAGCCCTCCAGGTGACTGACTCAAGCTAAAAAGTGTGAAAACTACTATACTTAACAAATCTTGGCAAACTTCATGCCATTCCATCTTCAGCAAAGGTCTTGGACATAACATCCAAACTGATTATTCCATTGTTTCATTCCAGACTCAGAAAGAAGCCACAGCCTCTGCTAGATTTTTGGCTGTACACACCACTGTCTCAGGGGATCTCTCTGTAACACATTAACGGGTCATCTTCTCTTATTGCCTTTGCTTCTCATTCCTGACCCAAGTCAGAGGTTGTCTGTCAGACTTGGTTTGAGCCTCTCTGGCCAAACACTGTATCTAATGAATGGATAAACAAAATGTAGTATATATGTACAACGAAATATTATTCAATCATAAAAGAAGTGCAGTTGTTATATGTTACCACACAAATGAACCTTGAAAACATGCTAAGTGAAAGAAACCAGACACAAAAGACCACATATTGTATGGTTCATTTAATGAAATGTCTGGAATAGACAAATAGATACAAAAAGTAGTTTAGTAGTTACCAAGGGATGAGGAAGGGGAGAATACGGACTAACTGCTAATAGGTATGGGGTTTCTTTCTAGGGTGATGGAAATGTTCTTGAAGTATGTAGTGGTGATAGTTGCTCACCATAGTCAATATACTGAAATAGACATGCAAAATGTTGAATTCCATGTTATATAAAGTATATATCTCAATTTTTACATGCTATAAAAGAAAAAAATGTTGTGTTAAATATTGTACTTGGGTTCAAAATATATGAGTCCTAGCAATTGCTGAACAGCAATCCATGTGAAAATAACGTGGGATTTTTAGTTAACTGGAGCCTAAACGAGATCATTTTGCAATCTGACTACTGAGAATGCTAAGTTGATCTTTGATTGCAATCGACAGTGTTCCAGTTAAGGAAGAAGGTAGTCATTCTTTCTGCTATGTTCACCAGAGTGAACCATTTCTAGGGTCTTGGATTCAGTTATGAGCATTTAAGAATGTTTACAAAATTCAGCAGTAAAAAGAAATGAAGACAGGCCACATGGCGCTGTGGCAGGCGGCAGGGCCTAGGTGGTTGAGGCAGCTGAGTAGCAGACATGCACACCACAAAGCGTGGTGATGGAACAGTAACTGGGCTTGTGAGAGGGCTCTACAGCATAAACTAGGAGATAAAATCCACGGATTCACCATAAACCAGGTGACATCTGGTCCTGAGCTGTTTCTGACTGCAGTGAACCTCAGCCGTGATGACACAGGAGCCAGATATTTAAACCTGGCCAGAGAAGACACAAATAATCTGTTCAGCATGCAATTCTGCACTACTCCTATGGACAGCACCAGTGTTTCTCACATTCTTTAGCATACCATCCTTCGTGGGTCTCAGAAATATCCATGCAGAGACCCTTTCTTCAAAATGTTGAACTGGTCCCTATCCACTTTCATAAACCCCTCCACAGTGATTATACTCTGTATCCATTTTCCACACAAAATCCCAAGGACTTTCAGAATCTCATCTCAGTGTATTTGGATGCTGCCTTTTTCCCATGTTTACCAGAGCTGGATTTCTGGCAGGAAGGTCTGAATGACCCCCAGATGCCCTTGGTCTTTAAAGGAGTCTGCTTTAATAAGGTGAAGGGAGCATTTACAGACAATGAGAGGATATTCTCCCATCACCTTCAGAAGAGACTTCTTCCAGACCACACTTACTCAGTGGTCTCTGGGGGTGATCCATTGTGCATACTGGAGCTTACATGGGGGCAACTTAAGCAATTTCATGCCACTCACTATCACTTAAGCTATGCTAGGTTATTCACGCATGGTAATTTTCTGTTAGAACAGCATCTGAAACAAATTCATGAGGAAGCACTGAGCAAATTTCAGAAAATTGAACCGAGCACTGCAGTGGAATTCCAGATAACATGTAGCCCATATTCATTTTCTGCAGATCCCTCTAAACAAACAACCATCAGCATTAACTTCCTCTTACCAGACATCACCAACACAATTGAAGAATTCACACTAAGTCTTCTGTGTTCACTCTTGATTTCTGGGCCCAACTCTCTTTTACAAAGCCTTGATTGAATCTGGCCTTGGCACAGACTTTTCTCCTGATGTTGGATATAATGGCTACATAAGGGAGGCCTGCTTCAGAGTCGACCTCCAAGGGATTGTGGAGAAAGACATTGAGACCATCAGGTGACTCATAGACAAAACAATTGATGAAGTAGTTGAGAAAAGATTTGAAGATGATCAAATTGAAGCTTTACTTCATAAAATTGAAATACAGATGAAACATCAGTCTACCAGCTTCATATTGACTCTGACATCATACATAGCTTCTTGCTGGAACCATGATGGGAACCCTGTGGAGCTCTTGAAGTGGGAAATCAGTTGGCTAAATTCAGACAGCGCCTGCAGAAAAATCCAAAATTTTTGCAAGAAAAAGTAAAACATTATTTTAAGAATAATCAGCATAAGCTGACTTTATCAATGAGGCCGGATGACAAGGGTCATGAGAAGCAAGCACAGGTAGAAGCCACAGAGCTCAAGCAGAAGGTTGAGACTTTGTCCCCCAGAGACAGGCAGCAGATCTACAAGAAAGGTTTAGAATTACGGAATCAACAAAGCAAACCTCAAAATGCGTCTTGTCTGCCAGTGTTGAAAGTTTCAGATATTGAGTCCACTGTACCTATCAAGAAGTTGGAAGTGGTCCTGACAGTTGGAGATATCCCTGTTCAGTACTGCGCCCAGCCCACCAATGGTGTGGTATATTTCTGGGCCTTCTCCAGTCTGAACACGCTCCCTGAGGAGCTGAGACCCTATGTGCCCCTTTTCTGCAGCATCCTCACCAAGCTGGGCTGTGACCTTCTTGACTACCAGGAGCAGGCTCAGCAAATAGAACTGAAGACCAGAGGAATGACCGCTTCTCCCCATGTGCTCCCTGACAACTTGCATATGGACACCTACGAGCAGGGTGTGCTTTTCTCCTCTCTCTGCCTGGACCGAAACCTGACAGACAGATGCATTTATGGAGTGAAATATTTAACAACCCATGCTTTGAGGAAGAACACTTCAAAGTGCTGGTGAAGATGACTACATGCATTTCTCTTCCCTGAGGAAAGGGTATCTGCCTCACCATTGCTGAAGAGAGAGACGAGAGACTGACAGCCAAACAGAGCAATGGGTAAAATGGTCTCTAGTGACATGTTAGAAAGATTTTTGTACTTAATTAAAGATAACATGGCATTAAAAAAATATTCATCATGACCAAGTGGAATTTATCCCAGGAGTGCAAGGATAGTTGAACACACACAAGTCTATGAATATGATACATCATACGTATCATAATGAAAGACGAAAACCATATGATCATTTCAATTGATACCAGAAAAGCATTTGTTAGTATTTAACATCTCTTCATGTTAAAAGAAAAACCTCAAAGAATTGGATATAGAAGGAACATACATCAACATAATAAAAGCCATATATAACAGACCGACAGCTATTATCATACTGAATGGGGAAAAATTGAAAGTCTTTTCTCTAAGATCGGAAACACAACAAGGATGCACACTTTTGTCACTGTTATTAAACATATTACTGGAAGTCCTAGTTAGAGCAATCAGAGAAGAGAAAGAAATGAAGGGTCTCCAAATTGGAAAGGAAGAAGTAAAATTATCCTTGTTTGAAAATGATATGATCCTATATTTTGAAAAAATCCTAAAGACTCCACACAGAGAGACACAAAAAACCCTTCAGAAAATCAGTAAATCCAAGAGCTGGTTTTTCGAAAAGATCCACAAAATAGACAAACCACTAGACAGATTAATAAAAAAAAAAAAAAGAGAGAATAACCGAATTGATACAATAAAAAACGATAAAGGGGATATCACCACAGATTCCACAGAAATTCAAACCATCATCAGAGATTATTACAAACAACTCTATGCACATAAACTAGTAAACCTGGAAGAAATGGATAAATTCCTGGACACTTGCCTCCTCCCAAGCCTAAACCTGGAAGAAGTTGAAACCCTGAATAGATCAATAACAAGGTCTGAAGTTGAGGTAGCAATTAAGAGCCTACCACCCAAAAAAAAACCCAGGTCCAGACAGGTTCACAGCCGAATTATACCAGACATACAAAGGGGAGCTGGTACCATTCCTTCTGAAACTATTCCAAATAATCCAAAAAGAGGGAATCCTTCCCAAATCATTTTATGAGACAAACATCATCCTGATACCAAAGCCTGGCAGAGACTCAATAAGAAAAGAAAACTTCAGGCCAATATCCATGATGAACATAGATGCAAAAATCTTCAATAAAACACTGGCAAGCCGATTGCAACAGCAAATCAAAAAGCTTACCCACCATGATCAAGTAGGATTCATTCCAGGGATGCAAGGCTGGATCAACATACGCAAGACTATAAACGTAATTCACCAAATAAACAAAATCAAAGACAAAAACCACATGATTATTTCAACTGATGCAGAGAAGGCCTTTGACAAAATTCAACAGCCCTTTGTGCTAAAAACCCTCAATAGACTAGATATTGACGGAACGTATCTCAAAATAATAAAAGCTATTTATGACAAACCAACAGCCAATATCATACTGAATGGGCAAAAACTGGAAGCATTTCCTTCGAAATCTGGCACTAGACAAGGATGCCCTCTCTCACCATGCCTATTCAATATAGTACTGGAAGTTCTAACCAGAGCTATCAGGCAAGAAAAAGAAATAAAGGGCATTCAAATAGGAAAGGAGGAAGTCAAATTGTCTCTATTTGCAGACGACATGATTGTATATCTAGAAGACCCCATCATCTCAGCCCCAAATTTCCTGAAACTGATAAGCAACTTCAGCAAAGTCTCACGATATAAAATCAATGTGCAAAAATCACAAGCATTCCTATACACCAATAACAGACTTAAAGAGAGCCAAATCAAGAATGAACTGCCATTCACAACTGCTACAAAGAGAATAAAATACCTAGGAATACAACTAACAAGGAACATAAAGGACCTCTTCAAGGAGAACTACAAGCCACTGCTCAACGAAATAAGAGAGGACACAGATGGAGAAACATTCCATGTTCATGGTTAGGAAGAATCAATATCGTGAAAATGGCCATACTACCCAAAGTAATTTACAGATTCAATGCTATTCCCATCAAGCTACCAATGACCTTCTTCACAGAACTGGAAAAAACCACCTTAAACTTCATATGGAACCAAAAGAGAGCCTGCATAGCCAAGTCAATTCTAAGCAAAAAGAACAAAGCGGGAGGCATCACTCTACCAGACTTCAAACTATACTACAAGGCTACAGTAATCAAAACAGCATGGTACTGGTACCAAAACAGAGATATAGACCAATGAAACAGAACAGAGGTCTCGGAGGCAACACAACATATCTACAACCATCTGATCTTTGACAAACCTGACAAAAACGAGCAATGGGGAAAGGATTCCCTGTTTAATAAATGGTGTTGAGAAAACTGGCTAGCCATGTGCAGAAAGCACAAACTGGACCCCTTCCTGACACCTTACACTAAAATTAACTCCAGATGGATTAAAGACTTAAACATAAGACCTAACACCATAAAAACTCTAGAAGAAAATCTAGGCAAGACCATTCAGGACATAGGCATAGGCAAGGACTTCATGACCAAAACACCAAAAGCATTGACAACAAAAGCCAAAATAGACAAATGGGACCTAATCAAACTCCACAGCTTCTGCATGGCAAAAGAAACAGTCATTAGAGTGAATCGGCAACCAACAGAATGGGACAAAATTTTTGCAGTCTACCCATCTGACAAAGATCTGATATCCAGAATTTACAAAGAACTAAAACAGATCTACAAGAAAAAAACAAACAAGTCCATTCAAAAGTGGGCGAAGGATATGAACAGACACTTTACAAATGAAGATATACATGAGGCCAACAAACATATGAAAAAAAGCTCATCATCACTGGTCATCAGAGAAATGCAAATCAAAACTACACTGAGATACCATCTCACGCCAGTTAGAATGGCGATCATTAAAAAATCTGGAGACAACAGATGTTGGAGAGGATGTGGAGAAATAGGAACACTTTTACACTGTTGGTGGGAGTGTAAATTAGTTCAACCATTGTGGAAGACAGTGTGGCGATTCCTTAAGGACCTAGAAACAGAAATTCCATTTGACCCAGCAATCCCATTCCTGGGTATATATCCAAAGGATTATAAATCATTCTACTATAAGGACACATGCACACGAATGTTCATTGCAGCACTGTTTACAATAGCAAAGACCTGGAACCAACCCAAATGCCCACCGATGATAGACTGGACAGGGAAAACGTGGTACATATACACCATGGAATATTATGCAGCCATCAAAAATGATGAGTTCGTGTCCTTTGTAGGGCCATGGATGAAACTGGAAACCATCATTCTCAGCAAACTGACACAAGAGCAGAAAATCAAACACCACATGTTCTCACTCATATGTGGGTGTTGAACAATGAGAAGACATGGACACAGGGAGGGGAGCACTACACACTGGGGTCTGTTGGGGGGAAATGGGGGAGGGACAGTGGGTGGGGAAGAGGAGAGAGATAGCATGGGGAGAAATGCCATATAGGTGAAGGGGAGGAAGGCAGCAAATCACACTGCCCTGTGTGTACCTATGCAACAATCTTGCATGGTCTTCACATGTACCCCAAAACAATAAAAAAAAAAATCTACATATGGATAAAAAAAAAATGACTCCACACAGAAACAGACACACACATGCAAAAACTATTAGAACTGATAAACTCAGTAAAGTTGAAGGATACAAATATCAGGAGCAGTTCTGTTTGTTAAGAGCAAACAATCTGAAAAAAGAAATCAAAATAGTAATCCTATTTACAATAGTCACAAATAAAATAAAATACTTAGGAATTATCCAAAGCAGTGAAAGAGCTCTATAATGAAAACTCTAAAATAGTGATAACACCAAAAAAAAAAAAAAAAGGAAAGATATTTCATTTTCATGGATTGGGAGAATCAGTGTTGTTAAATGCCCATAGTACCCAAAGCAATCTAGAAATTCAACGCAATCTTCATCAAAATACCAATGGCATTCTTCACAGAAATAGAAAAAATAATCCTAAAATGTATATAAACTACAGAAGACCCAGACTAATCAAATCTGTCCTAAGCAAAAAGAACAAAACTGGGGGAATTGCATTACCTGACTTGAAATTATACTATATCAAGAGAGGGTGATAAAAAAAATTATACTACAGAGCTATAGTAAACAAAACAGCATGGGACTGGCATAAAAACAGACATATAAACCAGTGGAACAGAATAGAGAGCCCAGAAACAAATCCCCATACCTACAGTGAACTCATTTTCAATTAAGGTGCCAAGATTATATACTAAAAAAAAAGACAGCCTCTTCAATAAATGGTGCTAAGAAAAATGGATATCCATATGCAGAAGAAAGAAACTAGACCCCTATATCTCACCATAAGCAAAAATCAAATAAAAATGGATTAAAGACTTAATTCTAAGATCTCAAACTATGAAACTACTAAAAAAAAAAAATTGAGAAAGTCTCCAGGACATTGGTCTGGGCAAAAATTATTGAGTAATACCCCACAAGCAGAGGGAACCAAAGCAAAAATGGATTAATGGGATCACATCAAGTTAAAAAGACTTTGAACAGCAATGGAAACAATCAACAAAGTGAAGAGACAACTAGCAGAATGGGAGAAAATATTTGCAAGCTGCCCATCTGACAAGGGGTTAATAACCAGAATATGTAAGGAGCTCAAACAACTCTATAGGGAAAAATCTAAGAATCCAATCGAAAAAATGGGCAAAAGATGTGCATAGACATTTCTCAAAAGAAGACATACAAACAACAAACAGGCAAATGAAAAAGTGGCCAGTATCACTGACCATCAGCAAAATGCAAATCAAAACTGCAGTGAGAAATCATCTCACACCAGCTAAAATGGCTTATATCCAAAAGACAGGCAGTAAGAAATGCTGGCAAGGATGTAGAGAAAGTAGAACCGTCCTACACTATTGGTAAGAATGAAATTAGTACAACCACTATGGAGAGCAGTTTGGAGGTTCTTCAAAAATCTAAATATAGAGCTGGGTATATACCCAAAAGAGAGGAAATCAGCATATTAAAGAGATATCTGCACTCTCATGTTTATTGTAGCACTGTTCACAATAGCCAAGATTTGGAAGCAACCTAAGTGTCCCTCAGCAGATGAGTGGATAAATAAAATGTGGTACACATACACAATGGAGTACTATTTAGCCATAAAAGAATAAAATCCTGTCATTTGGAACAACATGGATGGAATTGAAGATCATTATATTGAGTGAAAAAAGGCAGGCACAGAAAGACAACCATCTTATGTTCTCATTTATTTGTGGGATTTAAAAATCAAATCAACTGAATTCATGGAGATAGAGAGTAGAAAGATGGTTACTAGGGGCTGGGAAGGTTAGTAGGGGGTTAGGAGGAAGATGGGGATAGTTAATAGGTGCAAAATAGTTAGAAAGCATGAATAAAACATAGCATTTGATTGCACAGCAGGATGACTATAGTCAATAATAATTTTTATTTATTTTTTTTTTTTTTGAGACAGAGTTTCGCTCTTGTTGCCCAGGCTGGAGTGCAATGGTGCGATCTCAGCTCACTGCAACCTCCGCCTCCTGGGTTCAGGCAATTCTCCTGCCTCAGCCTCCTGAGTAGCTGGGACTACAGACACTCGCCACCATGCCCAGCTAATTTTTTGTATTTTTAGTAGAGACGGGGTTTCACCATGTTGACCAGGATGGTCTCGATCTCTTGACCTCGTGATCCACCCGCCTCGGCCTCCCAAAGTGCTGGGATTACAGGCTTGAGCCACCGCGCCCGGCTAGTCAATAATAATTTAATTACACATTTAAAAATAACTAAAAAAGTATAACTGGATTGTTTGTAACACAAGGAATGAATGAGGGGATGGATATCCCACCGTCCATGATGTGATTGTTACACATTGCATTCCTGTATGAAAACATCTTATGTTCCCTATAAATATATACACTTACTATGTACCCACAAAATTAAATATATATATATATATTTTTTTATTTCATTCCTTTTTATTTTCAAGTAATATTCCATGGCATGGATGTGCTACAATATGTTTAACCAATTATTCACCTGGTGAAGGATATCTAATTTTGTCCAAGTTTTGTACCATTATTAATAAAACTATATAAACATTCATTTGCAGGGTTTTGTTTGGTTTGGTTTTGTGTTTTTCAGAGAGTCTCACTTTTTTGCCCAGGCTAGAGTGCAGTGAAGTGATCACAGCTCACTGCAGCCTCAATCTGCCAGGCCTAAGCAATCCTCCTGCCACTGCCACCTCAATAGCAGGGACTACAGGGGCTGCACTGCTACAAACAGCTAATTTTTCATGTGGAGGTTTTTATATAAACATTAAATCTTGATTTCTCTGGAATAAGCACCCAAGAATGCAACTTCAGGGTGATATGGTAGTTGCATGTTTAGTTTTTCAAGAAAAAACTGTGATATTGTTTCCATGTTTTTCATAATGACTGTACCATTTTACTTTCCTAACAGCAATGTGTGAGTGTCCTAGTTTCTCCACATTTGTACCAGTATCTGGTTTTGTCACTATTTTTTATTTAAGCCATTTTGTTAGGTTTATAGTAATAACTCATCATGGTCTTAATTTGTATTTATCTAGTGGCTAATGATGTTAAATATCTTTATATGTTCTTATTTGACACTGTGTATCTTCTGCTATGATTTGAATGTTTTTGTTCTCTGAAACTCATGTTGAAATTTAATTCCCAATGTTAACAATATTAAGAATTGAGGACTTACCATAGATTAATGGATTATCATGGTAGTGGGTTAGTTAATGTAAGAGTGGGCCTGTTATAAAAGCCAGCTTTACTCTCAGTGTGCCCCTCTCACCTTGATCTTAGACTTCCCAGCCTCTAGAATCATAAGAAATAAACTTCTCGGCCAGGTTAGGTTGCTCACACTGTAATCCCAGCACTTTGGGAGGCTAAGAGAGGAGAATTGCTTGAGGCCAGGAGTTTGAGAGATCAGACTAGGCAACACAGTAGACCCTGTTCCTACAAAATTATTTTTTAATTAGCCAAGCCTGATGGCACATGTTTGTAATCTTAGCTATTTGAAAGGCTGAGGCAGGAGGATTTTTTTTTTTTTTTGAGACAGAGTCTTGCTCTGTCACCCAGGCTGGAGTGCAGTGGTGTAATCTTGGCTCACTGCAAACTTCACCTCCTAGGTTCAAGTGATTCTTATGCCTCAGCCTCCTGAATAGCTGGGATTACAGGCACACACCACCATGCTGGGCTAATTTTTGTATTTTTAGTAGAGATTGGGGTTTCACCATGCTGGCCAGGCTGGTCTTGAACTCCTGACCTCAAGTGATCCACCTGCCTCAGCCTCCCAAAGTGCTGGGATTACAGGTGTGAGTCACCCCACCCTGACAGGAGGATTTCTTGAGCCCAGAAGTTCAAGGCTGCAGTGAGCTATGATCACACCACTGCACTCTAGTCTGGGCAATATAGCAAGATCCTGTCAAGAAGAAAGAAGAAAAAAGAATGAAGAGGAAGAGGAAAGAGGAAGAGGAGGAGGAGGAAAGTATTCTGTATAAATTACCTGATCTCAGATATTCTGTTATAGCAACAGAAAATCAACTAAGGCATCTTCTTTTGTTTAATGTCTGTTCATGTCTTTTGCCCATTTTTGAATTGGATTTTTGGGTTTTTGCAGTTGTGTTTTGAGAGTTCTTTATATGTTTCTAGATACTAGGCTTTGGTTGGATATGGAGTTTGCAAATATTTTCTTCTAGTGTGTAGTTTATCTCTTCAAACTCTTAACAAAGTTTTTTTATGGAAAAAAATTCAAATTTGATAAAGTCTAATTTATCAATTTTTTTCTCTTATGGATTGTGCTTTTAATGATGCTTTGCTTGGCTCGGAGCAGTGGCTCATGCCTGTATTCCTAGCACTTTGGGAGGTCGAGACAGGTGGATCATCTGAGGTCAGGAGTTTGAGACCAGCTTGGCCAACATGATGACACCTTGTCTCTACTAAAAATACAAAAATTGGCTGGGCATGGTGGCATGCACTTGTAGTCCCTGCTATTCAGGAGGCTGAGGTGGGAGAATTTCTTGAACCCAAGAGGTGGAGGTTGCAGTGAGCAGAGATTGTGCTACTGCTCTCTAACCTGGGAGACAGAGTGAGGCTCCATCTCAAAAAATAAACAAATAAATAAATAATGCTTTGCTTAGCTCTAGATCCTGATGATTTTTGTTTCATTTTTTTTCTAAAAGTTTTAGAGATTTATGTCTTAGATTTAATTCTGTGATATATTATGAGTTAATTTTTATATAGGCATGAGATTTAGTCTGAGGTTCATTTTGTTGCTTCTGGATTGTCCAGTTGCTTAAGCACTACTGCTGAAAAGACTTTCTTTCACTGAATTGTTTTTGAAATTTTGTCAAAAATTGGTTGAGTGTATGTGTGTGGGCTTATTTCTGGATTTTCTATTTTGTTTCATTTTTATATGTGTTTATGCTCTTCCAGTACTACTCAGAGTTGATTAATATAGCTATATAATGTTTTGAAATCATGTAGAATAATTCCTCCCACTTTATTCTTATATTCTAGTTATTTTGACTTTCTTTATACATTTTTAAATAATCTTGTCTATATGTACAAAATATCATGCTGGAATTTTGTATTAGTTAGGGTTCTCTCTCTCTCTCTCTTTTTTTTTTTGAGACAGAATCTCGCTCTGTTACCAGGCTGGATTGCAGTGGCACGATCCCTGCTCACTGCACCCTCGGGCTCCCGTGTTCGAGCAATTCTCCTGCCTCAGCCTCCTGAGTAGCTGGGACTACAGGTACACACCACCACACCTGGCTAATTTTTGCATTTTTAGTAGGGAAGGGATTTCACCATGTTGGCCAGGATGTCTCGATCTCCTGACCTCGTGATCCTCCCACCTTGGCCTCCCAAAGTGCTGGGATTATAGGCGTGAGCCACCATGCCTGGCCTGCATTAGTCAGGGCTCTCTAAAGGGACAGAACTAATGGGAAAGATGTACATACAAAGGGGAGTTTATTAAGGAGTATTGACTCACACAGTCACAAGGTGAGGTCCCAAAATAGGCCATCTGCAAGCTGGAGGAGCAAGAAAGCCAATCCAAGTCTCAAAGCCGAAGAACTTGGAGTTTGATGTTCCAGGGCAGGAAGCATCCAGCACGGGAGAAAGGTGAAATCCAGAAGAGTAAGCCAGTCTAATCTTTCCACATTCTTCTGCCTGCTTTTATTTTGGCTGTGCTGGTAGCTGATTAGATGGCCCCCATTCAGATCGAGGGTGGGTCTGCCTTTCCCATTCCACTAACTCAAATGTTAATCTCCTTTGGCAACACCCTCACAGATACACCCAAAAACAATACTTTGCATTCTTCAATCCAGTCAGGTTAACATTCAATATTAACCATCACAGATTTTGATAAGAATTGTGTTAAACCTGTTTTCTTATTTGGGGAGAATTAACATCTTATTTAGTTCATATCTTCCAATCCATGACATAGTATAGTTCTCTATTTATTTAAAATTTTTTTTTTGAAATGGAGTTTCACTCTGTCACCAAGTCTGGAGTGCAGTGGTGCTTATTGCAACCTCCACCTCCCAGATTCAAGCTTTTCTCCGGCCTCAGCCTCCCAAGTAGCTGGTACTACAGGGGCATGCCACCACACTTGGCTAATATTTTTTTGCATTTTTAGTAGAGATGGGTTTCACCATGTAGGCCATTCTGGTCTGGAACTCCTGACCTAAAGTGATCCACCTGCTTCAGCCTCCCAAAATGCTGGGATTACAAGCGTGAGCCACATGTCCAGCCCATTTATTTAAATCTTCTTTGATTTTTTTCCATTAGTATTGTGTAATTTTCAGTATACAAGTTCTGTATATATTTTGATAGATTTACTCTTAAGTTGGATTTACATTTAAGTATTTTTTTAATGAATAATACATGGTATTGCATTTTAAATTGTGCTATGTGGTTATTGCTAGTACATATAAATACAACTAATTTCAAATTTTTCTTTATTTTTAATTATTATAGTTACATAGTAATTATATATATTTATGGGGACAGCTAATTTTTGTATATTGACTGTATACTACAATCTTACTGAAATTACATATTATTTCTAGGATATTTTTGGCTGATTCCTTAAGATTTTCTATGTAGACATTCATGTCATCTGCAGATAGAAGAGTTTTATTTCTTCCTTCACAATCTGTATGCATTTTATTTCGTAATCTTGCCTTATTGCAAGAATATGCAAGAAATTCTAGTTCTGGCCGGTGTTGAATAAGAGTGGAAAGAACATTTCTCCCTTTTTCCTGAGCTTAAAGAAAAAGAGTATCAATTTGCCAGGGCTTCCATAATAAAATGTCGCAGAATGAGTGAGTTACACAACAGAAATTTTCTTTATCACATTTCTGGAGGCTAGCAGGCAAAGATAAAGGTTTGGCAGGTTTGGTTTCTTCTCTCTTTGGCAGGCTTCTCTCTTTGGCAGGCTTCTCTCTTTGGTTTACAGATGGGTGCCATCTTGCAGCGACTTCATATAGTCTTCCCTCCCTGCCCCTGCTATCTCTCTGTGTGACCTAATCTTTGCTTATAAAGTCACCAGTCAAAAAATGATAATAAGGCCGGGCGCGGTGGCTCAAGCCTGTAATCCCAGCACTTTGGGAGGCCGAGGCGGGTGGATCACGAGGTCAAGAGATCGAGACCATCCTGGTCAACATGGTGAAACCCTGTATCTACTAAAAATACAAAAACATTAGCTGGGCATGGTGGCGCGTGCCTGTAATCCCAGCTACTGAGGAGGTTGAGGTAGGAGAATTGCCTGAACCCAGGAGGCAGAGGTTGCAGTTAGCCGAGATCGCGCCATTGCACTCCAGCCTGGGTAACAAGAGTGAAACTCCGTCTCAAAAAAAAAAAAAAAAAATGATAATAATAATAATAATAAGGTTACCAGTCAACTTGGATTAAGGCCAATCCTAACAACTTCATTTAACTTAATTACCTCCTAAAAGCCCTATCTCCAAATATAGTCAAATTCTGAGATACTGAGGGTATTTTAGTATTTGTTCTTTATAAAATTGAGGAAGTTTCCCCTTATTCCTGTTTTCTTGAGACAATTTATTGTGATTAAGTGTTGAATTTCATCAGGTTCTTTATCTGTACCAATTGATATGCTCATTGGTTTTTCATCTTTAGTGTAAGATAATAGATTACATTAATTAACATTCAAATAGAGCCACCCTTGCATCTCTGGAAAAAACTCCATTTGATCACAGCATGTACTTCTTTTAAAATATTGTTGAATTCTATTTGCTAATATTTTAAAAGTATTTTTGCATCTATATTCATGCCAGTCTATAACTTATTTTTTGTTTTTGCTGATCTTTGTCTTGTTTTTCTATTGAGTAATACCGCTTTGAATTGAGAAGTGTTCCCTCTTCTTTTATTTTCTGGAAGAGATTGTGTAGAACTTGTATAAATTCTTTTTAACATAAGATAGTATTATCTGATAAAACCTTCTTGGCTTCAAGATTTCTATATAGGGAGCTTTTCAATTATGAATTCAATTTACTTAGTAGCTATACAGTGTTTCAAACTCTTTATTTCATATTGGATGAATTACATTTTTTAAGAAATTGGTTCATTTCACCTAAGTTGCCAAATTTCCGAATGTAGAATTGTTCTTAATATTCCCTTATTATTATTTTACTAAATGCAGGTTCTATAATGATAGCCCTGTTTTCTTCTTGATATTAGTAATTTGTATCTTCTCTCTGTTTTTCTTTTCATCCACGCTAGAGGTTTGTCAACATTATTGATGTTTTTAAGGAAACAGTTTTTTATTTCATTGATTTTTTGCCTTTTTCTTTTGTTTTCTTTTTTTTTTTTTATTCTTTTTTCTTTTTTTTTTTTGTTTTTTTTTTTTTTTGAGTTTGAGGTTTTTTTTTTTTTTCAAGACAGAGGCTCCCTCTGTCACGTAGGCTGGAGTGCAGTGGTGTAATCATGGCTCATTGCAACCTCAAACTCCTGGGCTCAAGTGATCCTTCTTCCTCAGTCTCCTAAGTAGCTAGGACTACTGGGTACAACCATACCCAATCAATTTTTAAAATTTTATAGAGGCAAAGTCTTACTTGCCCTGACAGTCTTGTAATCATGGCCTCAAGCAGTCCTCCTACCTCTGCCTTCCAAAGTGTTGGGATTACAAATGAGACAAATGAGAGTCACTGCACCCAGCCCATATTTTTCATTTTTTTAAAGCTTTATTGAGGTATAATTGATAAAACTGTATATATTTAAAGTGTACAAGATGATGATTTGATATATATATACATTGTGAGATGATTACCACAATCAAGTGTATTAAAATAATCATCACCTCACATAAATACATTGGGGGTGTGTGTATGTTGGTGTGTGTGTGAGAGAATGCTTAAGATGTACTCTCATAGCAAATTTCAGGTATACAGAACAGTATTTTTAAGTATAATTCTCACACTGTACATTAGAACCTCAAACTGTATTCATCTTATTACTGAAGGTTTGTACCGTTTGCCCAACATCTCCTCATTTCCCACAGCTCCAGTCCATGGCAACCACCATTCTACTCTCTGTTTCTATGAGATCAATGTGTTTTTATTAAGATTTCACATATAAGTGTTACCATATAGTGTTTGTTTTTCCCTGCCTGGCTTATTTCACTTAGCATAATGGCCTCCAGGTTAATCCCTGTCACAATGGCAGTATTTTCTTTTTTACGGCTCAATAATATTCCGTTGTACACACATAACACATTTTTTAATCCATTGATAAAATTCAATCCAATGTTCATTCATCCAATGAAAATGGAAGTGTAGATATCTCTTTAAGATACTGATTTCCATGACTTTAGACATATACCCAGACTTGGGATTCCTGGATCATATAGAGGTTTTATTTTTAAATTTGTAAGGGACCTCCATACGGTTTTCCATAGTAGCTATACCAATTTATATTCTCACCAAAAGCTTGAGAGGGTTTTCATTTATCCACATTTTTGCCAACACTTGGCATCTTTTGATATTTTTTATTAGAGACATCCTCACAGGTATGAGATGATCTCTCATTGTGGCTTTGATTTAGATTTTCCTGATGGTTAGTGATGTTGAGTACCCTTTCCTGTGTCTGCTGGCCATTTGTGTATCTTCTTTTGAAAAAACATCCATTCAGGTCTTTTACCCATTTTGAAACCAGATTATTTGTGTTTTTATTGTTGTTTTTTGTTTGTTTGGTCATTGAGCTGTATCAGTCCTTTATACATTTTAGATATTAGCCCCTTATAGCAGATATATTTTCTCCCATTCTGTAGGTTGCCTTTTCATTTTGTTGATTGTTCTAGTTTGCTGTGCAAAAGCCTTTTTTTTTTTTCTGATGTGGCCACTCTTGTTTGTTTTTGCTTTCCTTGCCTGTGCCTTTTGTGTCATAGCCAAAAAAATCACTGCCAAGACTAATGTCAAGGTGCTTTTCTCTTTTTCTTCTAGGAGTTTCACACTTTTGGGTCTTACCCTTAAATCTTTAATCTAATTTGAGTTAATTTTTGGAAGTGATGTAAAGTAGGTATATAGTTTTATTTTATGGCATGTGAATATCTAGTTTCCCAACACTGTTTTTTTGAAGATACCATCTTTTTCCATTGTGTATTCTTGAAGCCCTTGTCAAAGAACTGGTTGACTATACATGTGTGGGTTTATTTTGGGGCTCTATATTCTGTTCCATTGGTTAGTGTGTCGGTTTTTAGGCCAGTATCATACTGTTTTATTACTATTTATTTGTAATGTTGTTTGAAATTAAGAAGTGTGATGCCAGCCTGGACAACATATTGAGGCCTTGTCTCTGCAATAAGTGAAAAAAAATTAGCCAGGTATGTGGCATGTACCTGCAGTCCCAGATACTTGGGAGGCTGAGATAGGGTGTCTCAAGCACAGAGATTGAGGCTGCAGTGAGCCATGACTGCACCGTTGCACATTACACTCCAGCCTGGGTGACAGAGTGAGTATCTGTCTCAAAAAAAAAAGCAAGTGTAATGCCACTAGCTTTGTTTTTTTCTCAAGTTTTCTTGACTGTTTGGGGTCTTTTGTAGTTCCATCCAAATTTTAGTATTGTTTTTACTATTTCTGTAAAAAATGACAATAAAATTTTGAAAAAGATTGTATTGAATTTATTGATCACTTTAGGTAGTATGAACATTTTAACAATATTTTTTCAGTCCATGGACATGGAATATCTTCCCACTTGTTTATGTTTTCAATTTCATCATTAACATTTTGTAGTTTTCAGTGTGTAGACCTTTTACCTCCATGGTTAAATTTATTCCCAAGTACATTAATTTTGTTGATGCTATTGTAAATGGGATTGTTTTCATGATTTGTTTTTTGGGATAGTTCCTTGTTGATACATAGAAACTGATACAACTGATTTTAATATGTTGATTTTCTATCCTGATATTTAATTTGTTAATTACTTCTAACCATTTTTTGATTTTAAGTCTTTAGGATTTTCTATATATAAGACCATATCATCTGCAAACAGCAGTTTTACTTCTTCCTTTCCAATTTAGATACTTTTTATCTCTTTTTCTTCCCTAATTGCTCTGGCTAGGACTTCTAGTACTATGTCAAATAGAAGAGGCAAGAGGGCCAGGCATGGTGGCTCTTGACTGTAATCTCAGCACTCTGGGAGGCCAAGGTGGCCACTTGAGGTCAGGAGTTCAAAAATCAGCCTGATCAACATGGAGAAGCCCCATCTCTACTAAAAATACAAAATTAGCCGGTGTGGTGGTGTACGCCTGTAATCCCAGCTATTTGGGAGGCTGAGGCAGGGGAATCACTTGAACCCGGGAGGCAGAGGTTGTGGTGAGCCAAGATTGTACCATTGCACTCCTGGGCAACAAGAGTGAAACTCTGTCTCAAATAAAAAAAAAAAGGAAGAGGCAAGAGAGGGCATCCTTGTCTGTCTTGTTCTACTTTTTAGAGGAAAATCTTTTAGCTTTTCACCATTGATATAATGTTAGCTGGGAGCTTGTCATATATGGTCTTTATTATGTTGAAATATATTACTTATATATGTCTAATTTATTAAGAGTTTTTATCATGAAAGATGTTGATTTTTTTTTTTTTTTTTTTTTT
>NW_022436966.1:9776559-9788633 GCF_009761245.1 Sapajus apella
GGCTGGAGTGCAATGGCGCGATCTCGGCTCACCGCAACCTCCGCCTCCTGGGTTCAGGCAATTCTCCTGCCTCAGCCTCCTGAGTAGCTGGGATTACAGGCACACGCCACCATGCCCAGCTGATTTTTTGTATTTTTAGTAGAGACAGGGTTTCACCATGTTGACCAGGATGGTCTCGATCTCTTGACCTCGTGATCCACCCACCTCGGCCTCCCAAAGTGCTGGGATTACAGGCTTGAGCCACCGCGCCCGGCAGATGTCGATTTTTTTAAATGCTTTTTCTGCATCTATTGAGATGATCATATAAATTTAATCCTTTATTCTGTTAATCTGGTGTATCATCTTTATTGATTTGTCTCTATTGAACTATCCTTGCATCTCACTTGATTATGGTGTTTGATTCTTTTAATGTGCTATTGAATTTGGTTTGCTAGTATTTTGTTGAAAGTTTTTTGCATCTGTGTTCATCAGGGATTTTGACTTCTAATTTTCTTTTCCTACAGTATCCTCATCTGGTTCAGGTATCAAGGTAGTGCTGGCTTCATAAAAGGGGTTGGAAATATTCTCTCCTCTTAAATTTTCTGGAAGAGTTTGAGAAAGATTGGCATTAATTCTTCTTTCAACATTTGGTTGAATTTGCCAGTAAAGCCACTTGTTCCTGGTCTTTTCTTTGTTGGGAGATTTTTGATTATTGATTCAATCTTCTTATTAGTTATAAGCCTATTCAGATTTTCTATTTCTTCATCTTTCAGTCTTGGTAGGTTGTATGTTTCTAGAAATTTATACATTTCTTCTAGGTTATCCAATTTATTGATATATAATTATGTATAGTAGTCTCTTATGGTCCTTTGTATTTATGGAGTAGCAGTTATAATGTTTCCTCTTTTGTTTATAATTTTCTTTATTCAAGTCTTCTCTGTTTTTCTTACTTAATTTAGCTAAATGTTTGTCAATTTGCTTTATCTTCTCAGGAAACCAGCTCTTAGTTTCATTGATCTTTTCTATTGTTTTTCTACTCTCTATTTCACTTATTTCTGCTGTAATCTTATTATTTCCTTTCTTCTGATAATTTTGCACTTATTCTTTTTTTAGTTCCTTAAGGTGTAACCTTAGATTTTGTATTTTGTTACATCCCATAAGTTTTGGCATGTTGTGTTTCCATTTTTATTTGTCTCAAGATATTTTTAGATTTCCCTTTTGATTTCTTCTTTCACCCATTGATTTTTCTGGAGTGTGTTGTTTAATTTGAACATATTTGTAAATTTTCCAGCTTCTTAAATTTGTTAAGACTTGTTTTGTAACCTAACATATTACCTATTTTGGAGAATGTTCTATGTGGGCTTAAGATGAATGTGTATTCTGCCATTGGATGGAATGTTCTGGATATGTCTGTTAGGTCCATTTGGTCTAAAGTGTAGTTCAAGTACAATATTTCATTGTGGATTTTCTACTTGGCTGACTATCCATTTTGAAAATGAGATGTTAAAGTTTCTGCAATTATTGTATTGCTATCAATTTCTCTCTTTAGGCCTTTAATATTGGCTTAATATATTTGTGTGTTCCAATACTGGTTGCATATTTACAATTGTATATCCTCTTGATAAATTGACCCCTTTATAATTATGTAATAACCTTTTTTTTCTCATTAAAGTTTTGGCTTATATTTTGTTTGATGTAAGTATAGCTATCCCTGCCCTCTTCTGGTTTCCATTTGCATGGACTATCTTTTTCAGTTCCTTCACTTCCAGCCTATGTGTTCTCTTAAAGCTGAAGTAAGTCTCTTGTAGGTAGCATATAATTGTATCTTTTTTGTTTTTGTCTATTCAGCCACTCTGTTTGTTTTTTGATTGGGGGATTTAACCCCCCTCTTCTTTTTTAGTTGGAATCTTGCTTTGTTGCTCAGGCTGGAGTGCAGTGGTGTGATCTTGGCTCACTGCAACCTCCACCTCCCAGATTCAAGTGATTCACCTGCCTCAGCCTGCTGAGTAGCCGGGATTACAGGCCTGCATGACCACACTTGTCTAATTTTTGTATGTTTAGTAGAGATGGGGTTTCTCCATGTTGGCCAGGCCTGACCTCAAGTGATCCACCCACCTTGGCCCCCTAAAGTGCTGTGATTACAGGTGTGAGCCACTGCGCCTGGCTAAATTTAACCTATTTCATTGAAAATAGTTGTTTATAGGTAAGGACTTACTATTACCATCTTGTTCATTCTTTTCTGGCTGTTTTTAGTTCCTTTGTTCCTTTCTTCCTTCTTTCCTGTTTTCCTTTTTGATTTCATAGTTTTCCATAGTGGTATGCTTTGATTTTTTTCTATGTATCTTTTGTGTATCTACTATAGGTTTGTACTTTGTTGTTACCATGAGGCTTCCATAAGAATTTTATAACAGTCTTAAGTTGACATTAACTGAATTTCAACTGCATACAAAAACTCTACTCTTTTATTTGCCCTTCATTTTACATTTTTGATGTCATGATTTATATTTTTTCTTTTTATATTGTATATCAAGAAAACATTATTGTAGCTACAGTTATTTTTAATGCATTTGTCTTTTAACCTTTATACTATTAGAATATTAGTACATTCTGAATTTGACTATATACTTACCTTTACCAGTGAGTTTCATGCTTTCATATGTTTTTATGTTTCTATTTGTGTCCTTTCATTTTAGCTTGAATAGCTCCCTTTAGTATTTCTTATATGGAAGGTCTACTGGTAATGAACTCCCTCAGCTTTTGTTTGTCTGGAAATGTCTTTCTCTCTACTTCATTTATTATGGACAGCTCTGCTGGGTAAAGTATTGTGGTTGGCAGGTTTTTTTCTTTCAGCACTTTGTATATCTCTTACTCTCTCCTGGCCTATAAGGTTTCTGCTGAGAAGTCTGCTGGTAGCCTTATGAAGACTCCCTTGTATGAGATGAGTTTCTTTTCTCTTACTATTTTCAAAATTTTCTCTGTTTTGATTTTTG
This sequence comes from Sapajus apella, assembly GCF_009761245.1. NCBI lineage: Eukaryota > Metazoa > Chordata > Mammalia > Primates > Cebidae > Sapajus > Sapajus apella. The sequence goes on from NW_022436966.1 coordinate 9,779,529, forward strand.
ACAGTTTTATTATAATATGTTTTGGTGAAGTCCTCTTTGGATTGAATCTGTATAGGGATCTGTGAGCTTCATATGCCTGGATATTCATACATATCACCAGATTTGGAAAGTTTACAGACATTATTTATTTCAATAAGCTTTCTGTCTGCTTTCATCCTTCTCTCTCCTTCTGAAACTCCCATAATGTATATATTGGGCTGCTTTTTGGTGTCTATAATTCACATATGTTTTCTTCACTTTTAAAAATTTCTCTCTTTTTTTTTTGTTTTCTTTTCTAATTGGGTAATTTTCAAATGACCTATCTTTGAGTTTATAGTTTTTCTCCTCTACTTGTTCAAGTCTGCTGTCGATGCTATTTCATTTTTCATTTTATTCATTATATTCTTCAGCTCCAGTATTTCTGTTTCTTTTTTATAATTTGTATCTCTCTGTTGAACTTCTCATTTTTCTCATGTATTATTTTCCTGACTGCATTGAGTTGTCTATCTGTGTTCTGTTATAGCTCACTGAACTTCCTTTAAACAATTATTTTGTATTCTTTCTCCAACAATTTGTTGGTCTTCGTTTCTTTGGGGTTGGTTACTGTAAAATTATTGTGTTCCTTTCTTGGTGGTGTTTCTTCTATTTTTTGTTCTCATGTTGATGTTTGTGTATTTTATGGATCAAGCCTTTCTGGTTTTTGTGAGGAAAGACCTTCAACAAGGTGGTGCTGGGCTGGTGCAAGGGCACTGGAAGGATGGGGTGATGGTTTCAGCTCTGTAGAAGACCCAGTGGTGTAATATCTCTGCAGCTCTGTCAGCTGAGGTCATCATCAGTAAGGATTTCAGGGGTCCTCAACATGCACAACAGCCTATCCTTTTGTGGGGGTGCTCAACAGCATCTCTCTCTGGGGAGTCTGTGGCAGCAATGATTGTTGATTGTCTCAGTAATGAAATATGCCAGTGTCTTCTGCAGAGCAGGCTGCTGGGGTTGGCACTAATGAACACTATAGGATTCTCCACAGTGAAAGTTGCACAGAGTCTGTGGCTGTCATCAGGGCTATTGAGGTCCTGAGCAGCAAAGGTTGCCAGAGTCCTTCACTGATTAGGACACTTGGGATTGCAGTGGCACCTGCTGCATGTCTGATAAAGATAGCCCCCATGCCTCATCTTTACTCCCAGCCACCTACAAATGTCTGTAATTAGCCAATCTCCCTAGCAATCATTTCTGTATGGTTATTATCTTTTTTTGCTCCACTGTGTTGCTGTAGTTTTTAAATGGACATTTGAATCCTCCCCGGGCTACTTTTATTCTTTGATAGCTGTTTAACTATTATTTTTGTTAGAGGAGGGAGGCTGCTATCTCTTACTCCTCCATCTTGCTGACATCACTCCTCTCTATTGTTTTTCTATTTTCAATTTTATTGGTTCCACTTTTATGTTTATTTTTCCCTTCTGCTTGCTTTTTTCTCTCTTCTTTTTCTAGCTTCCTTAGGTGAATCTTAGCTCATTAATTTCAAACTCTTCTTTTCTAATGTATGCATTTAGTGATACAAATTATTTTCTCAGCATGGCTTCAGCTACATCTTACAATGTTTTTAAAATTTATTTTGAGATGGAGTCTCGCTCTGTTGCTCAGACTGGAGTGCCGTGGTATGATCTCACTCACTGCAACCTCTGCTTCCTGGGTTCAAGTGATTCTCCTGCCTCAGCCTCCATAGTAGCTGAGATTACAGGCGTGGACCACCACACCCAGCTAATTTTTTGTATTTTTAGTAGAGATGAGGTTTCACCGTGTTGGCCAAGCTGGTCTTGAACTCCTGACTTCAGTTGATCCATCTGCCTCAGCCTCCCAAAGTGCTGGGATTACAAGTGTGAGCCACTGTGCCAAGACCACAGTTTTTGATATATTTTCATTATTTGTTTAGTTTCCAAGTGTTTAGTGATTTTCCTACTGCCTTTCCATTGTTGATTTCTAATTTGATTTCATTGTGATCAGAGAACATACTCTGTATTATTTCAATTCTTTTACATTTGTCGAGGTTTGTTTTATTGCCTAGAATATGGTCTATCTTGGTACATATTCAGGAACACTTGAAAAGAATGCATACTCCACTGTTTGGGGGTAGAATGTTCTATAGATGTCAGTTAGTTCTGTTGTTCGATGTTGTTGAATTCTCCTATAGCCTGTTGATCTTTCTGTCTCATTGTTCTATCCATTGTTGAGAAAGAGGTGTTGACATCTCCAACTATAGTTGTGTATTTGTCTATCTCATTATTTCTATCAGTTTTTGCTTCACATGTTTTGCATCTCTGTTGTCTGGTGCATATATATGTAGGATTTCTATGTCTTCTTGGTGGAATGATCATTTTATCATTATGTTAAAGGTCCTCTCTATCCCTAGTAGTTTTTTTTTTCTCGTTATCCAATATTAATATAGACACATTTGCTTTCTTTTTGATTAATGTTTGCATGATATCTTTTTTACTCTTTTACTTTCAACCTGTCTCTATCATTATATTTGAAGTAAGTTTCTTGTAGACAGTATGTAGTTCGGTCATCTTTTTTAATCCCTTCTGTCAATCTTTCTTTTAATTGATGCCTTTAGACTATTTTCATTTGAAGCAATTATTGATATATTAGGGTTTAAGCTTGCCATTTCATTTTTCCTTTCTATTTGTTTCCTCTGGGTTTTATTTCCATTTTCTTTTTCTTTACTTCTTGTGGGTTATTTGAATATGTTTGTGAATTCTATTTATTTAAATACAGTTTTTTTTTGAGTATATCTTTTGGTTATAATTTTTTTCATGGTTGCTGTAGATATTGCATATCACTTATGCTGAGACTTTCTGATTTTTCATTTGTTTCAAGCATTTCATAATGTCTTATTGAATCATTTATAATAGCTGCCTTTAAATCCTTGTCAGATTTAAATCCTAACATTTCTGTCATCTCAGTATTGGCATATATTCATTGTCTATTTTCATTCAGTTTGAAATTTTCTACTTCATGGTGTGACAAGTATTTTCAATGGAAATCCGGACATTTTGAGTATTACATTATGAAACTCCATTTCTTAGTTACATCTTTTCTTTTAGATGGCTTACTCTGACACTGCTCTGGCAGGAAGGGTGGGGGTACCACCCCTTTATTGCCAGCTGAGGGTAGATAGTTCGGTCCCTCACTCAACCTCCACTGATACCCACATGGAATTGAGGGCGACTTGCTACTGCTGGGTGGGAGTGGAATTTCCAACTCTCTACTAAGCCTTCGCTGATACTTCCAGACTGAGAGGGATAGAAGTGTGTTATTATTGCTTCCCACATGGCTGCTATTGCCACCAAGAGGGAGGTGGCCTTCTATTGCTGATTAAGTCCTTACTGTCCACTGAATATCTTCTGACATCACGTAGCATGAAGGTGGGAGAGGGGTGCCTCATTAATACTGAGTAGGATGGAAGTCCAGACTTCCCATGTAGTCTCCACTGATACCATAAAGTTCCTCAAACTTCCCGGTAGGATGAAAGTCATATAATTCTACTCAGCCTTCTCTGATAACTTTCCCAGTGGTGGGGTTAGGATGCCTTTTTACAGCATGGCCTGAGTGGAACTTTGGGCTCCCCATTTGGCATTTGCTGATGTAGGTAGGGTGGGGTTACAGATCTTTTCTGTGGTAGAGTAGAGCAATTATTGCCTAGAAGATTTTCCTCTTACAAAGCTGCCTGCTTTCCTGTTCCTTTGGCTAGAGAGAGCAGGATTAAAATGGGCTTTTTTCTTTCTCTGTGCCTGTTTGTGTTTCCAGTTTCCTGGCTTCTGGGATACATATAAGGCAAAAAGAAAATCCAGAGAATGCACCACCATATTATTTCTTTAGTTATACTTAGAGGAAAGGATAGATGAAAGAATGTCTACTCTATAGAAACTAAAGCCCTGTGAAGCTTTTTGTTTTGTTGGGTTTTTGCTGTTTTGGAAACTCATTGTTGAGTCCAAGTGTGGGACCACCAGATGTGGTAACTGTGGAGCCCATTCCAGCTCCGAGTTGAAGTTTTCTGTATGATGGTCCTGGATCTGGCTTCTTTAGCAGGCACCTTGCAGCCATTAGGTCAATTCGTTGCTAAGCCAGTTGTCATAGGATGTGCCCTTCTCTCAGACCTCTGTGATTATTAAAAAGTTGAGCAGCTGCTGAAAAGGACATTGTTACCAACTCCCTTAAGCCATATACCAAGATGTCAAATTGGGAGCCAGTCCTCTGTATGGAAAAACTGAGGCCTCCTAAACCAGATGGTATCTAAACTCACAGCTGTGAATTTCCTCATAGAACAGAAGCTTGCAAAATTTTCTGTTTTGAATCTTAAACTGAAACCTCTCTATTTTAAGATCACTCTGTCTTAGTTTTTCCTCAGTTGAAACTTATGCTTTTTCAATAGATTATTTTAAGATAAGTTCTGTTGTGGTTTCTGTTTATAAAGTCATAAATTGAATGGTCAGAAGGTGTGTTCATTAAGAAAATAGTTTATATTATATTTGATATTATATAAAAAGATACCAATACGTATATTATTATCCTCTCTCACTGAGTTAATGTAGTTATCTTTATTATATTTTGCTTTGAAAGTTAAAAACTGGAACATAGCATTTTTTTCTATTGAGAAGAAAAAACACAGTATCTTTTATCATTATAAAATACAAAAATAGTACTGTTACCATCATCATATTTTGTAGAGCAGAAAGCTGGTATATAGACTATATGATAACATTATTGAAATAGGAGATTTTCCCTGACCCCTTTGCGGGGCTCCTGACAAAGGTGCCTCACTTACTCAGCCTGCAACTCTCATCCCGTAGAAGGAGGGGGAGCATGCAGGTGAGCAGGTGTCAGTGGTCCTGGTGGCAGGATCTAGTGGGGGGTGTACTCATGGCCCCCAAAGCCCTAGAATGCGTGTGTTACAGTGTGCTTTTTTAGCTTTGCTTTCCTAGGACGGCTTAAGTGTTAAAAAGTTCAGTGGGCCCTCTGCCTTTTTGCATGAGGCAGTTGCTCTCCACCAGGAGGGCAGAGGGTCAGTGTGACAGCCTTTAGCATCTGCAGCCATGGCACCTAAGCTCTTGTTCGGCGTCCAGGACATATCAGGTCCCACAAACAAATTGAAGATGGTGAATGCAGAGGATTTTATTGCAGATGGAAGTGGTGCTCAGCTGGAAAGGGAATGGAATAGGAAGGTATTCTTCCCCTGAAGTCGGTCAGTCTCTGGAGGGACTATACTCGGAAGTCCCGCTGTCAAGCTGTCCCTTTGAAGTTAAGCCGCTTCTCTCCAATGTTCAACTGCTCCTTTTCATCTCCCTTTCTCTACTCTCTGCCAGTGGAGCCTGGGGTTTTTATGGGTACAGGCTGGGGGGCAGGTCGGGCCATGGGTGGTTTTGGAAAAGGCAACATTGGAGTGGGAAACCGGGAATGCATGTTCTCACTTTGGGCGCGGTTCCAGGCTTGAGGGCGGGGCTTCACCAGGGACCCCGCCCTTTTCTGCCTAGAATTTCTCTGCCTGCTGTTCCTATCATTACAGATATGATTTTCAGTATTTCTAAAATACGAAAAAAAAAAGTATCTCTGTGTCTCCACAATCTCTGTGTCTCTCTAATCTAGTCACTGACTAGGATGTAAAAATTGTCAGTTAAATACTTCTTTAATTTTATGACTCCAGATCATGACAGTCTTGGGGAAGGTTAAGAATGCAAGAGGGGCCGGGCGCGGTGGCTCAAGCCTGTAATCCCAGCACTTTGGGAGGCCGAGGCGGGTGGATCACGAGGTCAAGAGATCCAGACCATCCTGGTCAACATGGTGAAACACCGTCTCTACTAAAAATACAAAAAATTAGCTGGGCATGGTGGGACGTGCCTGTAATCCCAGCTACTCAGGAGGCTGAGGCAGGAGAATTGCCTGAACCCAGGAGGTGAAGGTTGCGGTGAGCCGAGATCGCGCCATTGCACTCCAGCCTGGGTAACAAGAGCGAAACTCTGTCTCAAAAAAAAAAAAAAAAAAAAGAATACAAGAGTTTTGTCTTTTCAGCTAAAGATTGTCTGCCTGTTACTGGAAAACTGAGAACACAAATTATAGCGTTTGAGATTAATATTTTAGAAAACAAAATGAGATTACTAAGGTTAAAGCAGAAAAATTACTTTTTAATGGAAGTAGTCACCAAATGTGTCATTTAATCCCTGTTTTGTGTGTGTGTGTGTGTGTGTGTGTGTGTTTGTGTGTGTGTGTTTTCTTTTGTATTTATATATTTTATTCTCTTGGGCTTCTCATTTTTTATTTTTTTTATTTTTTATTTATTTATTTTTTTTTTTTGAGATGGAGTTTCACTCTTGTTACCCAGGCTGGAGTGCAATGGCGCGATCTCGGCTCACCGCAACCTCTGCCTCCTGGGTTGAGGCAATTCTCCTACCTCAACCTCCTGAGTAGCTGGGATTACAATAGGCACGCGCCACCATGCCCAGCTAATGTTTTGTTTTTAGTAGAGACGGGGTTTCACCATGTTTACCAGGATGGTCTGGATCTCTTGACCTCGTGATCCACCCACCTTGGCCTCCCAAAGTGCTGTGATTACAGGCTTGAGCCACTGCGCCTGGCAGATTTTTTATTATTATACTTTAAGTTCTGGGATACATGTGCAGAATGTGCAGATTTGTTACATAGAAATACACATGCCATGGTGGTTTGCTGCACCCATCAACCCGTCATCTATATTAGATATTTCTCCTAATGCTATCCCTCCCCTAGCTACCCACCCTCCAATAGGCTGCAGTGTGTGTCCAGGTGTTCTCATTGTTCAACTCCCATTTATGAGTGAGAACATGCGGTGTTTGGTTTTCTGTTCCTGTGTTAGCTTGCTGGGAATGATGGTTTCCAGTTTCATCCATGTCCCTGCAAAGACATGAACTCATCCTTTTTTATGGCTGCATAGTATTCCATGGTGTATGTGTGCCACATTTTCTTGATCCAGTCTATCACTGATGGGCATCTGGGTTGGTTCCAAGTCTTTGCTATTGTGAACAGTGTGGGCAATAAACATATGTGTGCCTATGTCTTTACAGTAGAATAATTTATAATCCTTTGGGTATATACCCAGTAATAGGATTGCTGGGTCAAACTCTATTTCTGGTTCTAGATCCTTGAGGAACTGCCATACTGTCTTCCACAATGGTTGAACTAATTTACACCCCACCAACAGTGTAAAAGCATTCCAATTTCTCCACATCCTTTCCAGCATCTGTTGCTAATTGCCTTTCTAATGATCAACATTCTAACAGGTGTAAGATAGTATCTCATTGTGGTTTTGATTTGCATTTCTCTAATGACCAGTGATGATGAGCTTTTTTTCACATGGTTGTTGGCCACATAAATGTCTTCTCTTGAGAAGTGTCTGTTCATATTCTTTGCTCACTTTTTGATGGGGTTGTTTGTTTTTTTCTTGTAAATTTGTTTAAGTTCTTTGTAGATTCTGGATATTAGCCCTTTGTCAAAATTGCAAAAATTTTCTCCCATTCTGTAGGTTGCCTGTTCACTCTGATGCTAGTTTCCTTTGCTGTCCAGAAGCTCTTAAGTTTAATTAGGTTCCATTTGTCAATTTTGACTTTTGTTGTCATTGCTTTTGGTGTTTTAGTTGTAAAGTCTTTGCCCATGCCTATGTCCTGAATTGTATTGCCTAGGTTTTCTTCTAGGGTTTTTATGATTGTAGGTCTTACATTTAAGTCTTTAATCCATCTTGTGTTAATTTTTGTATAAGGTGTAAGGAAGGGATCCAGTTTCAGTTTTCTGCAAATGGCTAGCCAGTTTTACCAACTCCATTTATTAAATAGGGAATCTGTTCCCCATTGCTTGTTTTTGTCAGGTTTGTCAAAGATCAGATGGTTGTAGGTGTGTGGCATTATTTTTGAGGCCTCTGTTCTGTTCCCTTGGTCTATATATCTGTTTTGGTACCAGTATCATGCTGTTTTGGTTACTGTAGCCTTGTGGTATAGTTTGAAATCAGGCAGCATGATGCTTTGTTTTATTTGTTGTTGTTGTTGTTTGTTTGTTTTTTTTTGCTGAAGATTGTCTTGGCTATACAGGCTCTTTTTTGGTTCCATTGAAATTTAAAGCAGTTTTTTCTAATTCTGTGAAGAAAATCAATGGTAGCTTGATGAGGATAACATTAAATCTATGAATATCTTTGGGCAGTGTGGCCATTTTTGTGATATTCATTCTTCCTATCCATGAGGATGGAATGTTTTTCTCCTCTCTTATATCCTTAGCAGCGGTTTGTAGTTCTCCTTGAAGAGGTCCTTCATATACCTTGTAAGTTGTATTCCTAGGTATTTTATTCTCTTTGTAGCAATTGTGAATGGGAGTTCACTCATGATTTGGCTTTCAATTGTGAATGAGAGTTCACACATGATTGGTGTATAGGAATGCTTGTGATTTTTGCATATTGATCTTGTATCCTGAGACTTTGCTGAAGTTGCTTATCAGCTTAAGGAGATTTTGGGCTGAGACAATGGGGTCTTCTAAATATACAATCGTGTCATCCACAAACAGAGACAATTTGACTTCCTCTTTTCCTGTTTGGATGCCCTTTATTTCTTTCTCTTGACTGATTGACCTGGCCAGAACTTCCAATACTATGTTGAATAGTCATGGTGAAAGAGGGCATCTTTGTCTTGTGCCAGTTTTCAAAGAGAATGCTTCCAGCTTTTGCCCATTCAGTATGATATTGTCTGTGGGTTTGTCATAAATAGCTCTTATTATTTTGAGATATGTTCCATCAATACCTAGTTTTTTTTTTAGAATTTTAGCATCAAGGGCTGCTGAGTTTTTTTGAAGGCCTTTTCTGCATCTATTGAGATAATCATGTGATTTTTGTCATTGGTTCTGTTTATGTGATGGATTACGTTTATTGATTTGCATATGTTGAACCAGCGATGCACCCCAGGGAAAAAGCCAACTTGATTGTGGTGGATAAGCTTTTTGTGCTGCTGGACTCAGTTTGCCAGTATTTTATTGAGGATTTTTGCATCGATGTTCATTGGCCTGAAATTTTCTTTTTTTGTTGTGCCTCTGCCAGGTTTTGGTATCAGGATGATGCTGGCCTCA
>NW_022436966.1:9788733-9846288 GCF_009761245.1 Sapajus apella
AAGATGGGGTTTCACCATGATGGCCAGGCTGGTCTTGAACTCCTGACGTCAGGTGATCCACCCACCTCAGCCTATCAAAGTACTAGGATTACAGATGTGAGCCACTGTGCCTGGCTCAAATTTATCCATTTCTTGTAGATTTTTTAGTTTATTTGCATAGAGGTGTTTATAGTATTCACCAATGGCAGTTTGTATTTCTGTGGGATCAATGGTGGTATCCCCTTTATCATTTTTTATTGTGTCTATTTGGTTCTTTCTTCTTTGTTAGTCTGCCTAGCGGTCTATCTATTTTGTTAATTTTTTCAAAAAAAACAGCTCCTAGATTCATTGATTTTTTTTTTTTTTTTTTTGAAGGGTTTTTATGTCTCTATCTCATTCAATTCTGCTCTGATCTTACTTCTTGTCCTCTGCAAGCTTTTGAATTTGTTTGCTCTTTCTTCTCTGGTTCTTTTAATTGTGTTAGGGTGTTAATTTCAGATCTTTCCAACTTTCTCCTGTGGATATTTAATGCTATAAATTTCCCTTATATACTGCTTTAACTGTGTCCCAGAGATCCTGGTAGGTTGTGTCTTTGTTCTTATTGGTTTCAAAGAACTTATTTTTTTCTGCCTTAATTTTGTTATTTACCCAGTAGTCATTGAGGAGCGGGTTGTTCAGTTTCCATATAGTTGTGTGGTTTTGAGTGAGTTTCTTAATCCTGAGTTCTAATTTGATTGCTCTCTGGTGTGAGAGACTTTGTTATGATTTCTGTTCTTTTGCGTTTGCTGAGCAATCTTTTTACTTTCAATTATGTGGTCAATATTAGAGTAAGTGTGATGTGGTGCTGAGAAAAATGTATATTCTGCTGATTTGAGGTGGAGAATTCTGTAGATGTCTATTAGGTCTGCTTGGTCCAGAGGTAAATTCAAGTCCTGAATATCCTTGTTAATTTTATGTCTCGTTGATCTGTCTAATATTGAGAGTAGGGTGTTAAAGTCTCTCACTGTTACTGTGCAGGAGTCAAAGTCTCTTTGTAGGTCTCTAACAATTTCTTTTATTATGAATCTGTGTGCTTGTGTATTGGGTGCATATATACTTAGGATAGTTAGCTCTTCCTGTTGCCATTTAGCATTATGTAATGCCATTCTTTGTCTCTTTTGATCTTTGTTGGTTTAAAGTCTGTTTTATCGGAGAGCAGGATTGCAGCTCCTGCTTTTTTTTTTTTTTGCTTTCCATTTTCTTGGTAAGTATTCCTCCGTCCCTTTATTTTGAGCCTCTATGTGTCTTTGCATGTGAGATGGGTCTCCTGAATACAGCACAGTGATGGGTCTTGACTGTTTATCCAATTTGCTAGTCTGCATCTTTTAACTGGGGCATTTAGCCCATTTACATTAAAGGTTAATATTGTTATGTGTGATTCTCAGCCTGTCATTATGATGCTAGCTGGTTATTTTGCCCATTAGTTGATGCAGTTTCTTCATAGTGTCCAGGGTCTTTATTATTTGGGATGCTTTTGCAGTGGCTGGTACCAGTTTTTCCTTTCTGTATTTAGGGCTTCCTTCAGCAACTCTTGTAAGGCAGGCGTGGTGGTGACAAAATCTCTCAGCATTTGCTTGCCTGTAAAGGAGTTTATTTCTCTCTCACTTATGAAGCTTAGTTTGGCTGGATATGGAATTCTGGATTGAAAATTTTTTTTTTTTAAGAATGTTGAATATTGGCCCCCACTCTCTTCTGGCTTGTAGGGTTTCTGCAGAGAGATCCACTGTTAGTGTGATGGGCTTCCCTTGATGGGTAACCCAACCTTTCTGTCTGGCTGCCCTTTACATTTTCTTCTTCATTTCAACCTTGGTGAATCTGATGGTTATGCGTTGTAAGGTTCCTCTTCTTGAGGAGTATCTTTGTGGTGTTCTCTGTTCCTGAATTTGAATGTTGGACCTCTCTTGCAAGGTTGGGGTGTTCTCCTGGATAATATTCTGAAGAGTGTTTTCCAACTTGATTCCACTCTCCCTGTCACTTTCAGGTACACCAAGCAAACATAGGTTTGATCTTTTCACATAGTCCCATATTTGGATGCTTTATTTGTTCCTTTTCATTCTTTTTTCTCTAATCTTGTCTTCACACTCTATTTTATCAAATTGATCTTTAATCTCTGGTATCCTTTCTTCCACTTGATCAATTTGGCTATTGATACTTGCGTATGCTTCACGAAGTTCTCGTGCTTGTTTTCAGCTCCATCAGGTCATTTATGTTCTTCTCTAAACTGGTTATTCTAGTTAGCAATTCCTCTAAACTTTTATCCAGGTTCTTTTTTTTTTTTTTTGAGACAGAGTCTCACTCCATCACCAGGCACCAGGCTGGAGTGCAGTGGCGCGACCTCAGCTCACTGCAACCTCCGTCTCCCAGGTTCAAGCAATTCTCCTGCCTCAGCCTCCCAAGTAGGTGGGACTACAGGTGCATGCCACCACACCCAGCTAATTTTTTTGTATTTTTAGTAGAGATGGGGTTTCACCATGTTGGCCAGGATGGTCTCGATCTCTTGACCTCGTGATCCAACCACCTTGGCCTCCCAAAGTGCTGGGATTACAGGAGTGAGCCACTGCGCCCGGCCTTATCAAGGTTCTTAGCTTCCTTGCACTGGGTTACAACATACCCCCTCAGCTCGGAGGAGTTTGTTATGATCCACCTTCTGAAGCCTACCTACTTCTGTCAATTTGCCAAACTCATTCTCTGTCAAGTTTTTTTCCCTTGCTGTCGAGGAGTTGTGATCCTTTGGAGGAGAAGAGGAGTTCTGGTTTTGGGAATTTTCAGTCTTTTTGTGCCGGCTTTTCCTCATCTTTGTGCATTTATATCTGCCTTTGGTCTTTATGTTGGTGACCTTTGAATGGGGTTTTTGTGTGGGCATCCTATTTGTTGATGCTGATGCTATTCCTTTCTGTTTGTTACTTTTCTGTCTAACAGTCAGGCCTCTCTGCTGCAGGTCTGCTGGAGTTTGCTGGAGGTCCACTCCAGACGCAGTTTGCCTGGGTATCACCAGTGGAGGCTACAGAACAGCAAAGATTGCTACCTGTTCCTTCCTCTGGAAGCTTTGTTCCAGAGGGACAAGGATGCAAACCAGAGCTCTCCAGTATGAGGTGTCTGTCAACTTCTGCTGGGAGGTGTCTCCCAGTTAGGAGGCATTGGGGGTCAGGGACCCACTTGAGGAGGCAGTCATAGGAGATAATCACTGATCATTTCACAATTGCAGTAAATGAACTCAGGAAAGAAAAAGAAAAATGCTTAACACCTGGACAATTAAATTCTTAATAATAAATTGGTGATCACACTCAAATGTACTCTCTGTATTGAAGGAACGCAATGAAGTCCATTTCTACCTTAGTTGCTGATTGTACTTCATTTTAAGCTATTAAGTTCAAAGATGCAGCTTCCCCCCAGGAAATAAAGCCTTCCAGATAAAGCTTTCCTAGTTCTCCATTCTACGCTGTGCTAGCTGAGTTTTCATTCTAAGCACTTGCTTGAGCATTTTGGGGAATCTTCTTCTCAACAGGGCGTTGATATTTGAGCAGAAAAGAAAATTGTTCCCATTTCTGACTCAAAGGTGGTATATTTACATAAGCCCCTCTTTCATTTAAATCTGTCTTAATCCTCAAGGATTTAGTAATTGAAATGCAAAATGCATTTTTTAAATCAATGAAACAAAAAACCGTAAGAAAACAGTACAGATGAAGAATTTTTAAAAACCGTTTTTATTTTTATTTTTATGTTGTCTTGCCTAAAAACAGTGTGGTTTCAAGATATTTGTTTGTATTTTCCTGATACGAGTTGAAAACAAATGTGTACATATATGCATATGAAGGGGTTCAGAACATGCCACTCCAAAATATGTCGCTTTGGCATGCTGATTGTTTTGAGCTAAAAAAATTTAGAACCAACTTTTTATCTCAGCTGCCTAAAATAAAGTTTAAATTTCCACTTTTGTAAAGGAAATTTACATTTATGAAAAAGATTTTCATTAGTAAAGGTATTTGTTCCAGGAAGACAGCCATTCCTGAAGACAACTTTTATCACCTGAGAGATTCTTACCTGTATAATAAGGCAGGCAACCTTTATTCACTATACATTTTTTCATCTAGCCTTCCTACAGTTTGCCTTCACCACCCCTGAGCAGCCCCAAACCCCTATTCCTTTCTGTAACTCCAGATGATATGAAAATCTCAATCATCTGGCTGCTTAGTCTCATATTTCTGTAGGCCTCTTATGTGTACATATGTAATTGTTTTTCTCCTGCTTATCTATGTCAGTTTAATTCTTAGACCAGCCACAGAACCTAGAAGGGTATAAGAAAGCATTTTTTTTTCCTACCAAACACATATGAAATAAGGAAGATATGAAGTTATAATTTTATTTGAAAGAACAATATGGCCAGGCGTGGTGGCTCATGCCTGTAATCTCAGAACATTGGGAGGCCGAGGCGGGCGGGTCACCTGAGGTTGGGTGACCAACCTGACCAACATGGAGAAACCCCGTCTCTAATAAAAACACAAAAAATTAGCCCGGCGTGGTAGAGCATGCCTGTACTCCAAGCTACTCAGGAAGCTGAGGCAGGAGAATCACTTGAACTTGGGAGGCAGAGGTTGTGGTGAGCTGATATCGCACCATTGCACTCCAGCCTGGGCAACAAGAGTGAAACTTTGTCTCAAAATAAAAAAGAAAGAGCCGGGGACGGTGGCTCAAGCCTGTAATCCCAGTACTTTGGGAGGCCGAGGCAGGTGGATCACGAGGTCAAGAGATCCAGACCATCCTGGTCAACATGGTGAAACCCCGTCTCTACTAAAAATACAAAACATTAGCTGGGCATGGTGGCACGTGCCTGTAATCCCAGCTACTCAGGAGGTTGAGGCAGGAGAATTGCCTGAACCCAGGAGGCGGAGGTTGCCGTGAGCCGAGATCGGGCCATTGCACTCCAGCCTGGGTAACAACAGTGAAACTCCGTCTCAAAAAAAAAAAAAAAAAAAAAGAAAAGAAAAGAAAAAAAGAAAATAAAAAAGAAAGAACAATATAATCATTTTAATCTTACTTCAAGTCAATTCTGAAAAATGTTATTTTGAATTTCATAGCTGAATTGAAAGGCTGCTGGTCTACATTATCACTCCAACAGATACATTAAAACATGGTTGGCTGGGTGTGGTGGCTCACCCCTGTAATCCAAGCACTTTGGAGGCCAAGGCAGGCGGATCACCTGAGGTCGGTTGTTCAAAACCAGCCTGACCAACATGGTGAAACCCCGTCTTAAAAAATAAATAAATAAAATAAATAAATAAAATTTAAAAAACAAAAAAAAACCATGGTTAATTATCTCTTATGGTTGCACAAGCATGGCCGATGTAGAATTTATTCTGTGTCTTGAATGGCTTTCTTGAGAGTTATTACAAATTTCTCCTTTGTTGAGGTGCTGATTACAAGCGCTCAGTTCTGCCCCAGAAGACCTGCCGCCAGATCAGAGACAAGGCAAAAAGCTCTTGGTTTGCATCCATTTCTAAATTTGTGTTTCCACTTACTCCAGCTCCATTTTTACTTTTGGGGATGTTAGAGAAAGATATTTTGTTTTTACAAACAAGAAATTCTTAAACCTTAAACATCCTTGTCATTACTTCAATTAAAAAAAAAAAAAAAGCAAAGTATTTTGCTGGATAATCTCAAAGGTTTCTTCCAGCTTTAAAATCCCTCTATGGATTGTAATTTTATTGAGTCCTTTTCACATGATCACTAATATCCTTACTTGCATATACTTTTTAAAATAATGATTTTTTTCCTTTCCACGTGGGTTGCCATTTTTAAGTAATGCTACTTATTTGCATTCTAATATAGGAGGAAGGGAGGAGAGTAATATGGTCTCTTTCCATTATTGGCAATACCAAAGCCACTAGAATCTTAAAAATATTTCTATTTTGGTTTTATATTTCTTATTATATGCTATAAAGGATATATAAAACTCAAATGTGCACATTAGACTTACTTTTACATGTTAAAAAGAAATCTAGCCTATTAGGCTAAGGTGAGGGTCTAGCATGGTCTGGCTCCTACCTACCTCTCCAATTCCACTTGGACTCTCTTTACCCTCCCTTTTTTAATTCCCCCTAGGTTGTTTTAGGCCTAAATAGACTTTTTCTTTCCTAAAACAGGAGGAGCTTTTTCCAGGCTCAAGGCTTTTCTATTTATAATTCCGTTTGTGAGGTGAAGAAGTAACTCCCACTCTCCCTTCTTATTCTTTAGATCTTGGGCTTAAACATCAACTCCTCAGAAAGATTTAGAGAATCTATCTAAGTAGATTCTCATCTCTGTAAGTTTCTTAACATTGCACTATTTCCTGCAAATAATTTATTGTAATGTATGTGTGTTATTTATAGTATGTTCCATAAAGATAGAATTAGTCAATGTACCTGGAAGTAGCACAGTGCCATGCACAGACTGAGCTCTGTGTTGCAAAAATAAATGAACAGGAGAGCATTACTCTGAGCAACTTTATTATGGAAATGCCCCAGCTCAAGACTGAGAATATTATTATTACCAAGGTAACTTCGAGCCAGAATAAGAAGTTAGTGCTATGAGTTTAGCTCTCTGGTGAAATGAGAAAGCTTATTTTCAGGGCCACAGAGTAAGAGAAGAAACATGAGTAGAGGCCGGGCACGGTGGCTCAAGCCTGTAATCCCAGCACTTTGGGAGGCTGAGGCGGGTGGATCACGAGGTCAAGAGATCGAGACCATCCTGGTCAACACGGTGAAACCCCATCTCTACTAAAAATACAAAAAATTAGCCGGACATGGTGGCGTGTGCCTGTAATCCCAGCTACTCAGGAGGCTGAGGCAGGAGAATTGCCTGAACCCAGGAGGCGGAGGTTGCGGTGAGCCGAGATCGCGCCATTGCACTCCAGCCGGGGTAACAAGAGCGAAACTCCGTCTCAAAAAAAAAAAAAAAAAAAAAAAAAAAAAGAAACATGAGTAGAAAATCATGCAGATGTAAATCATGTGTAGAACCCAGATATAATCCTAAGGGTAATGGCTGACATCCCTCTTGAAATGGCCTCATTGCCTGGGGTGGTATCTGAGGTTCTTGGTCTCATGGCCAAGGAAATCAAGGATGCAAACACACCAAGGATGAGGTTAGAGCAGAAGTTTAATAGGCAAAAGAAAGAGAACAGCTCTCTGCTACAGAGAGAGGCCCCCAAAAGGGTTGCCATTCTGCAGAGAAATGCAAGGGTTTTTATAAACAAGTTAGTGGGGAGGAGGTACCTTATTTACCTAGCGTGTGAAAAACGGGTTAGAACCAGTTATGCCATCTGCATAGAGTGCAAATCTCTGGCAGTCCCCACCCGCATCTTCATTATGCAGGCGGCTCCTTGATCTGAGCTACTTCTTGTTGCTTATTTCTTTCCTACTCTACA
The DNA here is from genome assembly GCF_009761245.1 of Sapajus apella. Classification (NCBI taxonomy): domain Eukaryota; kingdom Metazoa; phylum Chordata; class Mammalia; order Primates; family Cebidae; genus Sapajus; species Sapajus apella. The sequence continues at coordinate 9,796,151 of NW_022436966.1, forward strand.
TGTGCTAAAAAAGGGGAGGTGGGGCCCCCATGGTGGACGTGCCTGGTCCCAGGAACTCCTTTCTACTGGTGCAGCTTCAGGCATCCCCCCATGAGTATGTCCAAGAAAGGAAAGGAATGTGCTCACTAAGGCCCACTGTGTTAACTGGGACCCACCCTATGTATGTGAAGCTTGCTGATTACCCAGGAAGCTCCCTCTTTGTGCCATAGCTGCTTCCTTATCTATGTTTGCAGCTAGATCTTCCAGGCTGGTCTTTGTTAAAAGAGATTTCTTGGGCTGCTTTTTGTTAGAAGGGAAATTCTGCTCAGAACTCTTTGCCCTGTCTGCCTAGCTAGTTACTTTTTATCGCCTCTCTCACTATTACAAAAACAGGTTAACGAGAAAAGCATAAAAAACTTATTTCATCAAAGTTTTATGTGCTACAGGAGACTTCAGAATGACAATCCCAAGACCTAGGGAAAACTGTCTGTTTTTATGCTTAGGTTCAATGAAGAATAGACAGTTGTGTAGAAACGTGATTGGATATAGAGTATGATCTAATGGTAATCAACTGAGGGGAGAAATCCAGCAAGGCCTGTCCAGATTCTTGAAATGCCTCTCTGTGAAGCATTTCATCCTCCAAGGGATGGGGCGGAATCCCTCTGGAATGAGATTCTTCTAGTGAAAAGGGAGAAAGTGGTCTTTCTACATTTTATGACTTGTTTTGAGGACAGGAGTTTTAGTAGCTATGACTCACCTTGGGGAAGAGGAATACTAGTTTCTAGGTGTATTTTGAGGGAGGAAAAGGGGTGGGAGACAAGAAGATGGGAGAAGGTCAAAGAGAGACTTTGCTTCTGTGGTTCTTCCAGTCTTTTTCCTTTCAAAGTACTCAGCATGCCAAAGACAACATACTTTAGGCTATTGTGTTTTGAACACTAACAGTGCTATCTCCCTGTAAGTATAAAATGATAGAGTTCATCTAGGCTTCATTAGGAGTAAGACTGAGTGGGTAGACAGGAGTGAAGGGAAAGTTTGGCATTTGCCTTCTGAAGGTTTGCCGAAATGACAATGACAACAGAGAGATTCACAGGAGAAAGAGGCATACAAATTTATTAACATGCAAGTGTGCACAGGAGCCGTACAAAATATGAAACTCAAAGAAGAGTCAGATGGTTGAGGCTTAAATATCTTCTTCACAGGGGAGAGGGAATGGGGGATATAGGCAATTTTGAGGGGTAAATGATTTTCAGGATAATTGAATGTGCCCAAGAAACAGACGGCCTGGAACAAAACTTCTGAGCACTGGGGGAGGTGGTGGGACAGTGATGGGCAGAACTTCCCTGTGAAGGAAGGTTCCTTTATTATGTAAATAAAGTCTTCCAGGTAATCTCTTGGAGCTGCTCTCAGAATAAATGAATAAAAAGCCTGACTGGGCATGCTGATGATGTTTAGTCTTTTCTTTTCACCAGTGGTTAATCTTTCCTAGTTATTTGATAAGATTCCTAGGGAGAGAGGGGGCCTTAAGATAATTACTTTTCTTTTAGAAGAAGTTTTCCTCAGTCAGACAAGGAAACTTACAGAGACAACCTTTCCCTGTGCTTAGGGATAGAGGTAGAAATGGCAGAAGACTAGAAAGTCCTGGGTTCTGAGGCAGGTTCTAAAGCTTTCTAAGTTCCTTTAATTCAGAAGCGGTCAGCATGCCAAAGCTACTTTGGGGTATTCTTTTCTGCACTCCAACAGTGGAAATGGTGAATAATGTTGGTGCTTCTGCCCAGATCCCTTTTAGCACCAATATTCCCATTCCCTTGGACTTTCCTTTGCTTCTAACAGCTAGCATCTGGGTTTCTTTTCAGAGGACTGTGCCTGTACTACTACAGCCTGCTTTGCTGGCAGCGTAGAGAGCAAGCAATGCCTGGGAATTACATTCTCCACCCCCATCTCATGACTGGGGGATTTGGGAGTATGAAATAAAAGCCCCAGGCTCCTTGCCTCAGAACAGAAGTTCCCTGATTTCACCAGGCTGGAGCCATCCCTGGCTGGATGCACCATTGCTTGGCTTCCTCCTTTTCCCTGCTCCTGTTTTTCTTAGAGATTTCTCCTGGGAGCACTGCCTTAGTAAATCACATGCACATGAATTCTCAAAAACCTCATTTTAGGGTATACTTCTGGAGAACTAGTCTTAAGACAGTAGGATAAAGGTTCTTGGGATTTTTTCCCCCTCTTAATCAATATGCACATATTGACTACCTATGTGTAAGGCACTCTAGAGAAGCGGAGAACAGTCTAAGCAAAGAGAGTAGCCAAAGGCATGGAACCATGCACATGATTAACTGTCCAAGTACTTTGACATGGCTAGCATGGAAGATATGTAAGGTACAGGGAGTAATAGTCAAAGATGGGGCTGGCAGGTGTCACTTGAGGCCACATTATAATAGACTTTGAAATAATGCTAAGAAAAAAGAAAAACAGTTTACTAACACATGTAGTACACCTACATGTGGGAGAAACTCAGTGATGAGTAACTACAAGGGATGGTTACAATTTGAGTTTATATAGCATCTTAAAAAAAAAACCACTTAGTTGTGACAAGACAAAGGAAAAGGTTTTAAGCTTTCAATGGTGGTAAACTGTGGAAAGGTAAGTGTATGGGGGAAACTAAAGGAATAAGGTTTGTTTTCATATGCCCATCTCCGTGCCAATTTTCTCTTCTTCATGGTCATGAAACTTCCTTAGGAGAGAGGGTTTATGGCAGTCATCATTTTCAGAAGTTTCTGCTTTTAGTCAGACAAGGGAGGCACAGGGAAGGCTACTTCTGTATCTGTCGTATCTGAAATGACTGCAGCTCAAAATACTTCTTATGCTAAAGTGGCATATTTTGGGGTGGCGTATTTTGATCCCCTACAAACCCAATAAGTAAATTGAGCCTTTACTATATGTTTTCCATTTAAATAATCCTCACAAAAACCTTATAAAAAAGATACTATTAATATCCCCATATTTGCATCTGAGGAAATCAAAATGTAGAAAGGTTTTTTAGGGACACCTAAAAAGAGCCAGGGCTGGAATCCAAGCTTGTCTGACTTCCAAGCCCATGAGTTGGTCTATTCTTCAAAAAACGTGGAGTAAAATATCATCGTTAACAAGTAACTCTGATGCAAGTCTGGATTGGACTAGGGAGAGAGGGGAGGCATAGACTCTGAACTGAAGCTCCCATTCCCATTGTTATTGCAGAAGTCTGTTGTGAAGAAAAGATGAGGGCTTGAACCAGGGCAATGGTGGTAAGGACATGAGAAAACTGGATGGATTTAGAGATGTCTGTTCAGCTTTAAAGTACTTTACTCAATTGTGCTACCCGGGTCAGGCTATGAGTTTGATTTAGAATATGAGTCTATTCCCAGCAGAGTTAGAGGGCAAGCTGACAAGAACCTATTTATTCAATAATGTGTATTGAACTCTCACTATATTGTGCTGGATGATACCAATTAGGTGAGACTAATTGAATGAAAGCCTATATATTTCTACTGAGTCAGTAACCATTTTAGGTTATATAAGAACCCACCAATATTCAGAAATCAAAACAGATATGTTTCTTGTTTTGAGGTTTGTTTAAAGCCATAACTATCACAAAGATGATGAGTTCTCATACAAATTTCACAGGGACAACTAGGAACCTATTTTTGTTGCTTTTTGTTTTTCATAGTCAAATGCTTAAGCTTGCATGCCAAAAATGTACTTCTAATAGATTTTTCCCGTGGTCAATGTTCCTTGAGAAATATTGCAACTGTTTTAATCAAGGTATTGTTAAAAAAAAAAAAAAAAAAAAAAAAAAGGTTGGGGTGGTTTAGAAAGGACAGTTAAAATGGTATTAAATGTACATATAATATCAAAGCCAGAAGGCTGCTGTTTTTGTAACAAACTAGATTCAACAGTGTTTAAAAAAAATCTGCTGGGTTTTAGGAATTTATCCTACAGATACACTTGCACATGTATGAAATAACCAACTTATAGAAATAGTCCAGCATCTTTATAGTAGTAAAAGATTGAAAAGAATCTAAAAGTCCATCAATAGGAGACTGGCTAAATGAAGTTTTCTATATCCATTCAATGGAGTACTACATAACTTTTAAAATGAATGAGGTGGCTATGCAGGTATCTGTATAGCTTTTTTTTCTTTTTTTTCTTTTTTTTTTTTTTTTTTTTTTGAGACAGAGTCTTGCTTTGTTGCCAGGTGCCAGACTGGAGTGCAGTAGCCCGATCTCGGCTCACTGCAACCTTCGACTCCTGGGTTCAAGCAATTCTCCTGCCTCAGCCTCCTGAGTAGCTGGGACTACAGGCGCGCACCACCACGCCCAGCTAATTTTTGTATTTTTTTAGTAGAGATGGGGTTTCACCACGTTGGCCAGGATGGTCTTGATCTCTTGACCTCACGATCCACCCGCCTCAGCCTCCCAAAGTACTGGGATTGCAGGCATGAGCCACTGCGCCCGGCCCTATGTAGCTTTTATGTTTTTTTGATACATGGTCTCGCTCTGTCACTCAAGGTGGAGTGCAGTGGCATGCTCAGCTCACTGCAACTTCTGCTTCTGGGGCTCAAGCAATCCTTCCACCTAAGCCTCCCAAGTAGCTGGAATCCCAGATGTGAGCCACCACATCCAGGTGATTGTTTTTTGTTTGTTTGTTTGTTTTTGTTTTTGGTAGAGAAGGGGTCTTGCCATGTTGTTCAGGTTGGTCTCAAACCCCTGAGCTCAAAGTAATCTGCCCACTTTGGACCCCCGAAGTATTGGGATTATAGGCATGAGACACTGTGCCTGACCCTAAGTATCTATATAGCTTTAAGATACATTTCTAAAGAAAAAACACAGAGTGCAGAACAGTGTGTTATAATTTATGTACAAAGGGGGATGGTTTCATGTACACACGTAGATTTACATAGTTATTTTGGTTATGCATTGAATATTTCTGAGCTATATAGGCCATGGGACAAAAATGAGGTTTAAATGGGTAGGAGTCAGGGGAGCAAAGAGCATTTCTTTTTACTATATATTCCTTTGCTTTTTTTTTGGTTAATGCTCAAAATAAATGGATTTTTTTTTCCTGTAAGGATTTCATTGATTTTCTAATGTATATATAACTTTTTTGTTTTTTCACCTTCTCAACCCAGCTTTTCCTGGCTCTGGGAAGAACTGGGAAGAGAAGGCCTATAACTATTTAAATTATGATTTGACTGGCAATGGAATTATAGGGTTTTTTCTCTTTCCTTCTTTATGCTTTTTAAGAATTAAATAAAACTACGTTGGCCATCCACTTCTGTTGTTTAGGAAACAGTACCAGGGTCATGATCTGTAGAGGTCAATATTCCCTTAAGGTTTAAGTTTATATAGATTGTACCTCATTTGGAAAGCTTCTTAATCTAACTTTATTGGCTTAAGATGTAATGTCTTTTGCCCTGTAATGCACCCTTGTGCATTTCCTCAAAAGTACCAGTAAAATGCTTAGGAAAAGGCGTAGGCTTTTCACATATTATCATGCTGCTTAAAGACACAATTTCCTGGGCCTGGATTCTGTCCATTAAGAGAAGGGGCAACAAAATGCTCTGTTCTCTTGGTGAAGTTAACAGAAGTGCAGAGCATTAAAAAAATGGCATAAAGGGATAATCAATTTCACAACGTGAATATTCAAAGCAAAATCCATGCTTCAAACGCACAGTTGGTGAAAAATTGTTTCTACAAGTAATCCTAGACTTCTCCAATAACTTTCATATATACATATCTTCTTCCTGTAACATTTTCTTTCTATTTATTTATTTTGAGACAGGGTTTCTCCATGTTGGTCAGGCTGGTCTCGAACTCCCAACCTCAGGGGATCCGCCCCCCCCCCCACCCCAGCCTCCCAAAGTGCTGGGATTACAGGCGTGAGCCACTGCATCTGGCTTTTTTTTTTTTTAACGCAGTCTTGCTCTGTCACCCAGACTGCAGGGCAGTGGCATGATCATGGCTCACTACAATCTTGACCTTCTGGGCCCAAGCAACCCTCCCATCTTGGCCTCCCGAATAGCTGGAACTACAGGTGTGTACCACTATGCCTGGCTAATTTTTTATTTTTAGTGGAGATAGGGTCTCATTATGTTGCCCAGGTAGGTTTGCAATCCTCCCACCTTAGCCTCCCAAAGTGTTGGGATTACAAGCATGTCACTGCACCCAGACAAGATTTTTAAAATTCTACATGAAATTAGTTTTCATGCTTCCAACTAATTGCTCTCCTAAAGTTTGTTTTCTTCTTTTCTGGCTCTAAGTGGAGAGAAGGTAATGATAGAGGAAACCAACAGGAAGGAATAAGAGCATGTTTTCTTTCTCTTCAGCCATCTAGTCTCCCTCTAGTACCCTTTATTACTCTGTGTGTGTGTGTGTGTGTGTGTGTGTGTGTGTGTATATATATATATATATAAAACAAGATTATATATATATACATACATGTATATACATACGCATGTATGTGTATGTATATATCTCTACACCTATATATATAATTTTTTTTTTTGAAATGGAGTCTTGCTCTGTCACCCAGGCTGGAGTGCAGTGGTGTGATCTCAGCTCACTGCAACCTTCCAGGTTCAAGCGATTCTCCTGCCTCAGCTTACCAAGTAGCTGGGACTACAGGCATGTACCACCACGCCTGGCTAATTTTTTATTTTTAGTAGAGATGGGGTTTCACCACGTTGGCCAGGCTAGTCTCGAACTCCTGACCTCAAATGATCCCTCTGCCTTAGCCTCCCAAAGTACTGGGATTACAGGCATGAGCCACTGCGCCTGGCCTATTAGTATATTTTTAACAAGGAGCAACTGGTAAAAAAATGTGGATTGCCAAGTTCCAGTCCTAATCACAAGAATATATAAGGGTGTGTTTGGAACTGAAAGAAAATAACAAATGATACAATTCATACTTACTTGATACAAAACTTTATTCATTCTATATGAAATTGTTTTTATGCTTCTGATTAATAGCAGTCCTAAAGGTAGTTTTATTCAATTGCTTTTTTCTTTTCTATATCATATGAGATAATGATCTAGGTAATTTTTAATTTTTAAAAAAGTAGACAGTCTCGCTCTGTTGTCCAGGCTGGAGTGCAGTGGCACAAACCTAGCTCACTGCAGCCTTGAATTCCTGTGCTTAGATGATCCTCTTGCCTTACCTTCCTGAGTAGCTGGGACTATAAGAATCTACTACTGCACCCAGTTAATTTTTAAAATTTTTTTATGTAAAGATGGGGGTCTTGTTTTGTTACCCAGGCTAGCCTTGAACTCCTGGCTTCAAGCAATCCTTCCTTGGTCTCCCAAAGTAGTAATTTTAAATAAATCCAACCAACAAATATTTGAGCATACATGAATACTACTACATTAAGCCTGGAGATATTTATTAATATGATATTGTCTATTATATGTGGAAAGTGTGTTAAGCATGAGGATGAAAAGGTAGAAAATGCCTTCTGTCCTCACAGGTTTGGGGAAAAAACAAGACTATTCAAAAAAACCCCACTATTTTTCTAGTAATAAGCTTAGATTGAGAACTCCTAACACTGGCATAAACTTCTGTGGCATTTAATGGTTATGAAATATAAGATTCCTTATCTGCCAAAAAGTAATACTTCCAGGGAAAGCCCATTACCATTTTTTTATATGATGAAAGTGTTCTAATTACATCCAATGGCATAACACTGTTAACAATATTATCTGCCATTTATTTAATATTAGTAGCTAGCCTTAAAATCAAATTATCTACAAAGAATGAATTAACCTTAAGATTTTAAAAATATGTCATTTGTCCAATGTAGGTAATGTTTACAAATATATACTAAAATAGACTGATTCATTATCACAAGGTGGGTTTCTCTATTCTATTTAAATATAAGATTTATGCTTTATCTGTCTAGCCTTACTCCCTTCCCGTGGTTAAAAAGAAAAATCACAATTCCTTAGGCATGCTGGGAAACATACAAGTTTGTTTTCTTTTCTTTTTTTTTTTTTCTTTTTTGAGACTGAGTTTCACTCATTTTACCCAGGCTGGAGTGCCATGGCGCGATCTCGACTCACCGCAACCTCCGCCTCCTGGGTTCAGGCAATTCTCCTGCCTCAGCCTCCTGAGTTGCTGGGATTACAGGCACGCACCACCATGCCCAGCTAATTTTTTGTATTTTTAGTAGAGACGGGGTTTCACCATGTTGACCAGGATGGTCTCGATCTCTTGACCTCGTGATCCACCCGCCTCGGCCTCCCAAAGTGCTGGGATTACAGGCTTCAGCCACCGCGCCCGGCCTTTCTTTTCTTTTTTTGAGGAGTTTCACTTGTTCACGCTGGAGTGCAGTGGCATGATCTCAGCTCACTGTAACTTCTGCCTCTTGGGACAAGCTATTCTCCTGCCTCAGGCTCCCATCTCCACTATTTTTTAGTAGAGACGTGGTATCACTATGTTGCCAGGCTCATCTCGAACTCCTGACCTCAGGTGATGTGCCTGCCTCAGCCTCCCAAAGTACTGGGATTACAGATGTGAGCCACCGTGCCTGGCTGCAAGTTTGTTTTCTGAATAGACACTAAATATTAGCTAGAAATAGTGTCTGAGCCACTTTCATTCGAATATATATTTATTTAGAATGCACACTAACAGGATGATGATAAATTGTCATTCACAAACCTGTACCAAGAAGCACATAATTTTTAAAATGTGTTGTTTTTCACAAGTAATTTAAGTATAGCATTATTATCATTTGGTACTTGAGTCAAAGACGACATTTAGATTCTTCAGCTTTGAGGCATTTAGTAACATTATTGTCTAGTCAGGCAGAGGAAAGAAATTCAAAAGCAGTTTCTTTTTCTTCTGTCAGTTCCTTTGCAGTAAGATCCATCTTCTCACGTGAGAAATCATTAATAGGGAGACCTTCAACGAACTTCCAGGTCTTATTCTGTTTGAAAATAATGCAAATAAGAGATTTAAACGGGAACTGATCTTCCAATAAGCAACAACCTAGTTTGAACTTATATTTATTTGTTTTAAAGTCTGAGTCTAAAGAAGTAAATCAGAATCCAGATCTTTATAGATAATTCTAATAAAAACTCAACACTTGAATTTAAAACACCTTGAATCTAAATTAAAAAAAAAAAAGAACTTTAAAAATGATTGACTTTAGCACAGTTATAATAAAGAGCAACAACACTGAAAGACTTTGCTTCATTCAGAAATATACTATTTGTAGGTCTCTAATACTAGAGGCATAATGACCTACTGTGTCTAGTGGGAAGAGCTGAATCTTCCTTTCCAGATTAATTTCAATCACAAAAAATTTAGTGACCTGAAGTTGAAATACATATTGTTTTAAAGCTGAGAAAAATGTCTACTTTAGTAAAGGAACAATTTTCTAGACCAAGTTATACCATTCTGTTTTTTGGGGGGACAGGGTTCCACTCTGTTGCCGAGGGCATGGTACAGGGGTACTGTCATGGTTCACTGCAGCCTTGACCTCCTAAGCTAAAGTGATCCTCCTACCTTAGCCTTTCAAGAAGCTGGGACCACAGGTGTGCACCACCATGCCTGGTTATTTTATTTTTGTAGAGATGGGGTCTCACTATGTTGCCCAGGCTGGTCTTGAACTCCTGGGCTCCAGCAATCTTGCCACCTTGGCCTTCCAAAGTGTTGGGATGATAGGAGTGAGCCATTGTGTTTGGCCAGTAATACCATTCTTAAACAGATAACTACTTTCTCAAAGAAGGAAAATAACTCCAAAATACCTTACCTTGATTACAACAGGGAATGAGTAGAGCAGATCATCAGGAACACCATAGGAGTTGCCATCAGAGATAACACCCATGGACACAAACTCTCCCTGAAAAGAACAATGTTTCACATTCTCATGGTGATTAGTTCATACAACTGACATCTGAACTAATAAAATTAAACAAGGTGACCCTTTCTTACAATGTTCACAACATCATTACTATGTAAGGAACTATCATCAGCAACAGGTACTTCCACGACAAGATAACTTTCATGGATATTATTTCATTCCATTCTTCCATATCATATGTGAAGTAGGCCAGGGAAACCTAATCCTCATTTTGCAGATGAGGAACCTGTGGACTAGAAGAAAAAATTTCACCCCTACTGTGTATCAGGCATTGTGCTGTTTTCCATATTTAATCTCCTTTAACCCTCACAACCCTGTGTATAATAGTAATATCATGTAAAAGATGACAAAACAGCTCAGAAAGGTCAAGGCTAAGAAACTCCCAAGGTTACGTAGTTAGCAGGCAGCCGAGCTGAGAAATGAACCTAACCTGACTGTAGCAAAGGCTATATTCTTTTTATATTATAGTATCAGGCAACAAAAATAAAATAGTGACCTGTGCAAATTACTAAATCTTTACCTCTGGGGTTCCAAACCAGATGTCCCTGACGTGGTCACAGATGGCTTTTGCAGCAGACATTGCACTGGAGAGTTTTCGAGCCTTGATGACAGCAGCGCCACGCTGCTGCACAGTCTGGGAAGGGGGCAGGCAAAGGCAGCAGTGTTATTTGATCATGATAGCAAAATTTTCATTGATTCTAGTGGACCCTGGGGTGAAAGGCTACGTCCAGTGCTTAATGTGTCCCCTCCAAAATCATGCAACAACCCGATATTAGCCTTATCAATCCTTCTGGAAAAGGAATATATCCCCATACAAAGTTTATCATACTTCATGCAAAGGCATGGATCTTGGTATAAATCTCAACTGCTATGCTACAGATCGCATCAGATCAGACTGGATCATGACTGGCTTACTATGATCCTGAAAGTATGCACTCATCAGAGCAACTGTGAAAGACCTGCTCTCCTTGAAGCTTTCCTGTCCTAAGTGTCTCTCAAGAGTTTTTACGCTCGGTTGTTAAGAAGGCTCATAGATTTTTCTTACTGTGACAAATTCTCCCTTGAGCCAGTTGTCATCTTTCAGAGCTTCATAAACACCAACTTCTTTTCCTTGCAATTTCACCTTGGCATGGTTGACATCTGGATACTGAGTCGAGGAATGGTTTCCCCAGATAATGACATTCTTTACATCATTAGCAGTCACACCAAGTTTAAGAGCAATCTAGTTAAATTGAAAACAAATAGATTACTTAGACTAATGCTTTTTATATACAATTGGGACCTGTTTTGACAAATGCCCTTAAGATAAAAAGCTTCTGAAATTTCAAGAGAACACAAGAGTTATATTGACTTATAAAAAATGTAAATTTATTGTTTGGCAATTTCCTACAACAGCTTAACAGCGGTAACAACTGTGGACGTGAAACTTATGGAGTAGAATGTTTAAAAGTAGGAAGCATCCCATAGTTTGTGGTTAATGTATTCGTACAGTACATGTATGGAATATAAAACATTAATCAAGTTACTATTTATTAATCAATTTACTATTTCTTGAATATGTAAATGTGATCTTTTATTTCATTGTTAATGTTTATTTGGGGACGTCTTCTCAGTGCTTCTGAGTAATCAGGTATTTGGGCACTTTCTATGCAGGTAAAAATTTTATTATATATCATATACAAACTAATTTTCAAATAATCCTAAATGTAAAATTTTAGAGTTGGATGGGACTCAAGTTACCAAGATATGACTCTTTTCATTTTACGTATCAGGAAACTGAAGGAAAGAGGTTTTCTCTATAAATATATGCCTGTATTTGTGTGTACACACATATATACACACTAAAATAACATATGTAACAACCTCTAGCTTTAACTCCAGAAAACACTTTAGGGTCTTGCAATGCCTTGCAATCACATATAGTGTAAGAAGCCACAAAAAAGGTTAGAAAGTTATGTCTTGATATATTTAAATAAAGGAAAATCAGCTTGCTTATTTGTCTGATAAGTTTATGTACAGAAAAGAAATTATGATCAGGTGTATGTATAATGTGTTCCTAATTAGACAACAGAATTTATGATGAACCAGAAGGGAATATGGAAAAATATTTTAAGAAGCTGATCTGTTCTGATGACATTGAGGGCAATTCTTCGTTCTTTGTGTCCCAGTAAGAATGAGAGAGAAAATTAGTTGTGCCAGAGTCTGTAGCTTTAGCACACATAATGCAGCATTTGAATATTTACCATGTGATAAAGGGAATACACTTTGATATTTTAAGGAAAATTTTAAAACAAGGGCAATAACAGCTCTAAACTGGAAACAACTCAAATGTCCTTCAAGAATGGTTAAATATGCTGGGCATAATGGCTTATGCATGTAATCCCAGCACTTTGGAAGGCCGAGGTAGGTGGATCATGATGTCAGGAGATTGAGACCATTCTGGCCAACATGGTGAAACCTTATCTCTACTAAAAATACAAAAATTAGCTGGGTGTGGCAGCGCGTGCCTGTAATCCCAGCTACTCGTGAGGCTGAGGCAGAAGAATCGCTTGAACCTGGGAGGCAGAGGTTGCCATTAGCTGAGACCGTGCCACTGTACTCCAGCCTGGTGACAGAGCTACAGTCCTCAAAAAAAATAAAATAAAATAAAAGAATGGTTAAATAAACTGTACTGTCTTATATATACAATAGAATAAATAAAAGATGCATGGAAACACAACAAAAAGGAATAACCAACAACCTGGATGAATCTTAAAGGCCTTGAACTGAGTGAAAAAGAGCCAGTCTTGAAAGGTTCCTTATTGCATGATTCCATTATTGTAACATTCTCAAAATGACAAAATTGTAGAGGTGGAGAACAGATAAATGATGTCAGGGACAAAGAAAGAGGAAGGTGTGAGTGTAAGAGAGAGTATGAAGCAGTTATTTTGTGAGTGATGAAGAAGCTGTGAAAAATAAGTGAATGTAAAACTGGTGAAACTTCAGTAAGTCTAGTTAATAGTATTGTGTGTAGTTTATCGACTTCCTGGTTTTGATAATACTCTGTAGTTATGTAAGATGCCATCAATGGATGATGGGTACATGAGACTTCTCTGTACTATTTTTTTGCGACTTTGGAGTCTAAAATTATTTCAAAATAAAAAGCAAAAAAAACTCCAACCAACCAACCAACCAACCAACCAAAAAGGATAAAGATAAAGAAAAAGGCCATTATCTAAAATGTCTGGAATGTCTTGACTGGTCTTCACACTACTTTATTCTGTTAAGTAAAAAGTAAACTGTCTTTACTTTCACTTTCACTCTTAAACTAGTTGAGGCTGCTTTCTTAAATCCTAAAATCGTTAGTCTAAAAAAGTTTACTTAAAAATTTCTGTTTGTGATATTGTAAATCACTTTTGACAAACCTAATCCCTGCTTCATATAATTTTACAAGTATTAGGACTATTATCTACAATATTTGCATTAGTCTCTGCAAATTAGTTGGTTGGTTGGTTTCTGGGGTAACCAGCTATTGATCTGCTTAGCCTGTAGGGTATAGTAGAGTGGCAAGGTGTTCAACCATTTTTTACGTGTGCCATGACCTGAAAGAACTGGGGAAGAAATTGCTCTTACTTACATTTATACTTAAATTTAGCTAGTTTGGTATTAAAAAAAGATAGAATTTATACCTTGAACAATTAACTCAAGATATATATTACCAAGAGCTTAGAGCCCACAACTCCTTTGAATGTCAGCTTCAATGCTCCAAAGTACAGTGAAGACAAAATGCCTCTAGGCCTCTCCACCCTCAGTCCTCCTTGGCTCCTCTGCCTTCCTTTGTTCTTGTTGCCCTCCTCCTCTTGCTCCTGTGATCTCTTGAGCTAATCCAGTTCTGTCAGGACAGCAAAGCCTAGGTACTTTGCACCCAGAAGACATAATTTCTTAATATGATTCATGTCACAGCTAGTCTAAATTAATATGTAAGCAGAATAACAATTCTTTGCTCCCTTAGACACTCATGTCTGTCATATAGGTCTGTTAAAGTTTTTGATTAATTCTCCAGCCCTAGTAATTTTCTTCCATGTCATACCAGCTAACTGATATCATCGTCAAATAACCTTATCATTATAAGACATAAATATCATATCAGCAGACATAAATACAGCAATGGCTTGCAAATACACAAGGAAGTTCTACAGATGATAAATAGTCACTAAGTAGCTAAGGCCTCCGAATTCTAAGACAAAAAACCTAGCAACCATTCCTGTAAGAAGAACTTATCTTCGGGTTATTTTTCTCACTGGATAAATAACTTCTTTTAGAGGAAGAAAGTGGTTCTTCAGAGATTCCCTAAAAGCTCTCTCTATGCCAGAGTGACATGCTGAAATAGTGCCTAGTCAAGGGCCTGGGAATAACAAAGAACATGTCCCAAAGTGAAGGTTAAAGTCTGAGGGGATAGCACTTTCTTCCCACTTTGCTCATTCAGAGTTTAGCCCTGCAATGAAAAATGTTTCAGACACTAGGACAAAGCATCTCTTAGTAGAACCTTTGGAAGCAGAATTTTCCAAGGCCTGTCTCCACCAAAGCCTCAGGCGAAACAGCAAAAAGTGGTTGTTAGTGCCATTGTGCTACCTCTTTCTTCTAACTAAATAAGTCATTTTTTTTGGCAATCCAGAGTTTACAACTGTAACACATATAGTATCTCTTCCTTTACAACTGTCCCACAATGCCCAAACTCCTACGTCCATTCATTCAAACAAACTCCTATTCCTTCTCAGCTACCAACAGACCAAGCCCACCGCCTAAAGCCTCTCAGGGTATATTTGCACTTTAAGCTAAAAATTTAAGGGTTGTTATCTAACAACCCCCTAAATTAGGAATGTTTAGGCTGTATGCCTCTTAGAAATAAAAACAAAATCAACTAATAATAATAGCAGCCAACCTTTCTTGTGTTTTACTATATGCAAACACCTTGCTGAGGGCTTAAAATGGATCTTATTTAATCCTTATTAAGAACTCTCTGAGGTTGATATAATTATTAATACATTTTATATATTGAATACACTTTCTCAAAATCACAAAGCTAGTAAGTGGACTAAGGGCAGTTGATAACATTAGGTAAGAACATACATAAGGGTTTGGAGTCAGGCAAATCATGGTGGCTCCATAATTTATAAGCTGTATGACTCAGCAGGTTCCCTGACTTCCTTGGGCCTCAGGTTTCTTACCTAAAGTAGGGATAATATGAGATACCTCATATGGTTACTATAAAAATTAAATGGAAAATTATATGTCTAGCATTCAATTTGCAGTAGATGCTTAACAAATGTATATTCTTTTCTTTTTCACTAGGCATTCCAGAGCTGGAGGATTATTAATTCTCAGTTTAGGGTAGTGGTGCTTTAACTTAGACCTCACAGCATCTTCTGGTTAACAACTTTTTTTTAAACTAAATAAAGTTATCCTCTCTAGAAGAAAAAGCACTGAACTCATAGACCTATCTAGCAGTGATGACCTACAGCCAAGAAGGAATGGCCAGAAAAGCATTAGGGCAAAGAGGTTCTGCCCAAAACTAGAACTTTATCATGATTTCCAATGGCACCAGGACCAGTTAGATCTGAAAAAGCCTAGGAAACTAGCTCAGATCAGTGGCTTGGCTTCTAATTTTTTAAAAAGCTATTGTTAATTCCACGGTCACTGGTTCTTCAGCATATTTATCTATGGATCAAAGGATAAAGAAAATTAGCAACAGAGTTTAGCTCCTAAGTAGTGAAAGTAGGAAACTTTACAGATACACACAGAATATTAAAAAGACATAAAATTGGCTGGGCGCGGTGGCTCACGCCTGTAATCCCAGCACTTTGGGAGGCCGAGGCGGGTGGATCACGAGGTCAAGAGATCGAGACCATCCTGGTCAACATGGTGAAACCCCGTCTCTACTAAAAATACAAAAAATTAGCTGGGCGTGGTGGCGCGTGCCTGTAGTCCCAGCTACTCAGGAGGCTGAGGCAGGAGAATTGCCTGCACCCAGGAGGCGGAGGTTGCGGTGAGCCGAGATCGCGCCATTGCACTCCAGCCTGGGTAACAAGAGCGAAACTCCGTCTCAAAAAAAAAAAAAAAAGACATAAAATTGAAAACTAAATATAAAATTAAAAATTAAAATCTGAATTTGATTATTTAGCTGCAGGTAAAATAGAAGCAGAACCACACAATCACACAACACTCAAGTTCTTTGTGTATATAATTTCCTATATATCTGACAAAAATTAAACTAAATTATATATCATCATATATAACAAATTTTTAACCACTGTAACAAGAGAACATTAGTAACTGCATTTAATTATAGTTAGCAATAGAAATATAGTTAAAGACAAAATCAAGTAGGAAGTCCAGCCTCTGGTCCTTTACAAGAATACATTTAAGGATTCCCTAACAAATTAATGATAATTTACTCTTAATTTAATAAAAGTAATAGGTTCCTACTAAACAAAAATAAGAAAAAAAGCACAAACTCAGATTCAGTTATTTTACAAGTGAGAGAAAAATGTTTTAAAGATGAACATTCATAAGATTTAAGACTTATGAATTTTTCTTACTTGAGCTTTAGCTCGGTTGTGATCCAAACGGGTCAAGCAACTGAAGTTCTCCTTGGGGATGGATGGAGCTGACTTGGAGGCAGTCAGGCAGTTGGTATTGGCTGGATTACCCACAACAATAACCTATGAGGAATGGAAGGCAAAGAAGAGTTACAGACTATATACTTACTAACTAAGCTACGTTAAAATTTGACAGAAAATGTCTAACAGGTAGACTTTGTACAGGGGACGCTTGGGAAACACTATATAGCATAGGAAAATGCATTTTAAGTTACAAAATCTTTAATAAAATGATAAAAAGTTTTGAAATAATATATTTATAGAAAAGTTACAGCATATTATATGACTCCCATGTATCTTTAGTCTTTTTTTCTGGGTAACTCTTTCGACAAGCTGCAGACAAGATACTTCATTGCCTCTAAGTACTGCAGTGCTGGTGAATATTTCTCACAAACAAGGACGCTTTGCAGAGGTGGAATTACTATGCAAGGAATACTATACCTCCAAAAAGCTTGGAATTTAGCAGTCTGAACAACCTTGTAATCTTTTATTGGGAACTGAGGATTTCTATTCAACTTTTATTATTTTCTGTGATTACAGAAAATAAGTGAACGATTTAAAATTAAGTCCACAGAAAGCAAAAATGCAGACATCTATGAAATGTCATAGATAGAACATTATAATGGGCAACTTAGAAAATCTTAAAACGTTTTCTTTCCATTTTTTTTTTTTTTCAAAGTCAAGATAGTAAAGTATACAGAAATCAGTTTAACCTTAACCAGAAGGCCTATTTGCTGTATGACAATTAAGTTCTAGTTAATTAACAGTTAGCTAATAAAAGCTTTGGCTGGGGGTGGCAGTTGTGGCTCATGCCTGTAATCCCAGCACTTTGGGAGGGCGAGGCGGGTGGATCACATGAGGTCAGGAGTTGTAGACCAGTCTGGCCAACATGGTAAAACCCCGTCTCTACTAAAATTCAAAAATTAGCTGGGCATGGTGGCATGCACCTGTAGTCCCAGCTACTCGGGAGGCGGACAGGAGAATCACTTTAACCTGGGAGGCAAAGGTTGCAGTGAGCCAAGGTTGCGCCACGGCACTCCAGCCTGGGTGACAGAGCAAGACTCCATCTCAAAAATAAGAATTTAAAAAAATAAAATAAAAAGGAAGGCTTATTGTAATATTAAGACATGTTTAGAAACCTGAGCATTCAGAAACTACCATGTTCTACTCCTGAGAATAAACTTACCTTATGGCTATCTCCTTTCAGAATCACACAGAAATCCAAATGTCTGAATAAATATTCCCACACAGCAAAAATGCATCAAAATGTCCTATGCCTTCTTTATAGGTTTAAGAACTAATATTACATTTTCACACTATACTAATAGGAAAAATATTTATGAGTACTCTGAATATAGATTTCTATACTATAAGAAAAAACCCAGAAAGAGAGACCTTAACGAGCAAAACTCTATAGCCCTATTTACTGATGATTGTACAGAACTAGAAAAAAGGGCAAATAATTTTGGTTTTACTTAAATGCTAAAAGCATAAGTTTCAAATGCTAATAATGAAAAGATCCCATAAACTACAGTGTTGGTCACCTTAACTGACTTCTTTGCGTATTTATCCAAGGCCGCACCCTGGGATTTGAAGATTTTCACGTTTGCTTTCAGTAAATCTTTTCTCTCCATGCCCTCCCTTCTTGGCATGGAGCCTACGAGAATGGCCACATCCAGGTCTTTGAAGGCAACCTCTTCTTTATCTGTTGCGATGACATCTGTGGACATGGCAATAAATATGTAGAGTTACTTAGACACCAAAGTTTGAAGTTTTCTTTTTCATATTGAATCTACCCATTAATTCTTTCACTTGTTGCAAGTGTTTACATATCACACTGATATACATTTCAGGAGCCTAAGAAAAGAAAGATAGCCGGGCGCGGTGGCTCAAGCCTGTAATCCCAGCACTTTGGGAGGCCGAGGCAGGTGGCTCATAAGGTCAAGAGATAAGAGACCATCCTGGCCAACATGGTGAAACCCTGTCTCTACTAAAAATACAAAAATTAGCTGGGTGTGGTGGTCTCGCACCTGTAGTCCCAGCTACTCGGGAGGCTGAGGCAGAAGAACTGCTTGAACCCGGGAGGCGGAGGTTGCAGTGAGCCGAGATTGTGCCACTGCACTCCAGCCTGGAGCCTGGCGACAGAGTGAGACTCTGTCTCAAAAAAAAAATAAAAAAAAAAAAAAAGAAAGATAATACATTAATTTAACAATCATAACATCAGAAATGTCAATAGATGCATTTTGCTCTTCCTATTTCAATAATTACCTTAAATTTCAAAAATTCCATAGCCTTTATCTTTTATAATCATATATGATGCAAGGTATAATGATGACTTTTGAAACAACACTTATTATTCACATGAATTACCACATGACACAAAAGAGCAACTAATTCACCTAATCTTTAAATTACAATTACTTTAAGGTCTAAGATACCAATCACAAATTAAAAAATCATAAATGTTTATTAAGGAGTTTTGTGCCAGGGATAATGCTAAGATATTTATATTATTATCAAATTTAATCTTCACATTTTATAGATGGAGACACTGAGGTTTAAAGAGATTAACTCGCCACCATCAAAAGATAATGGAGCTGTAATTCCGCCCTAGGTTGGTCCAGAGTTCAACCACTATGCTCCAGTGTTAGTACAGTAAGCGCACATCACTTGCTTTTTGACTAAGAACATATATCGTCGTACTTCTTTGTTGATTATATTAAAAAAGCTATGATCAACATTTAGCATTTTCACTGGAAAACTGGCCATCATAGTTGCATCATAGTCAAGGTTGCCATAAATCTGAAAATGGGCATAGGCAGGAATACCAGTTGGAGGGAAAAAAAAATTATCTTCCTCTTCCCAGTCACACATCCTTATTTGCTGAACTTTCCCTTCCCTGTCATATTCACATCTGGCAGGGGACAAACTGACTGCAATCTGGGACCTTCAGAAGAAAGCACAGGGAACTCAGCAGACAAAGGAATACAAATGGGAAAAAGCAACAAAGTTGATTTGGAAAGAGTTGTGGGTGAGAAAAGGGAACCAACAGAATAGTGTGGGCAGTCATGTATTCTTCTACGGAACTATGCAACCAAAAGACTTAGATGGCAGAGTATCCTTTCTAGCAAATGTTTACTCAACAGATGAAGAATTTTAAGGAAAGTTTTTCTTGGGAGGTATATATTATTTTGCTTAGTGCGAACTTCTAGGAGAGTATCATTAATTAATCCCTACCCCCCAAAAAAAGACTATGATGAAGCTATAGCTAAAGAATTCAAATTAATTTAGAATTATTTTAATAAACTTCAATCAAATTTAAGCCCTCCTTATTATATTTGTGGTACAGTTCAATGCTTTGCAAAGGGCCGTATCTGAGCTCTTCTGAGTTTTTTGCAAACTATACAGCATATGGTAAGGACAATTTTATACTCTGTCTCAACCTGATGACTGGTGGATGGGATGGGGACCATATAAGAGGAACCAACTAACTTCCATAGCAATATATAGAGAAGGACATCCTGCACAACTGAGAAAGTTTTCCCTTACAGGATGCTACTATTACCATTTAGGTAGACTACATAACACAATGTAGGCAATTCCTACACTGTCTATAATGTATGTGTGTAGACAATGTCAAGTATATAACCCTTATGCAATATTACACTTAACTGGCATAATTAATCATGTACACACACATTTGGGGAAAAAGGATAGTCCTTTACCTGACACTGATATTATAAAATCCTTTCTCTATCCCTAACTCACCTTTCAGGAGGGGAAGGGCACAGTCTTGAAGTTCCATTAGGACACCGTCCAGGACACCCATCATGGGGGTGATATCCAACAGCACAAGAATTATAGGCTATGAAATATCAAGAACAGTATCTGTTAGTGTAGGCTATTTCATTTAGACACAAGACAGTCTTTTCAGTTTTTATTTGGTATGTACATGCATATAATTCCCATTAATTAGTCATGATGATTATTTTAGGAGGTCAGGTATCTAGTACTATGCCCTTTCAGAAAAAAGAATGCTATAAAACCAGCACCAGTTTGCTAACAGACACAGTGAGAGGATCACCACTACTCAATTTTAAGAGTATGTGAAAAAAACATCAAATTGAGTGACATACCACAGCTTGCTCTTATTGTTAATAGCTGTATGTTTGATTTCAGTTCATGGAAAGCTAAGTACAGTATCTGACATGAAAGAAGAATTCAATATCCATGGGTCAAGAAATGGAATAAATGAATACCTTAGAAAAGGATTTTACTGTAAATTAATTGGGCTTGTTGGAAATGGGAGCACCTGCTTCTATTGGGAAGCAGATTTTCTGACTATTTTGGTTCTAAAGGGCCATTTATGAACAAGGAAGTGCTCACTGAGCAACTTTTTTTCCCACATGACTGTAAGTTACTGTCATTAGTGTTATCTCCCATTGACTGACACCTGCTGGTTGCACCAAGTCAACTAAGTACAATATATGGAAGAGTTCTCATTTGCAAAGTGCTTTCAGTGCCTGGAGGAATACATATAAATACCTTACTAGCTTCCATTTATAGCAATGTACCTATTACATTTCTTGGGATTATCTATTCCTTCATTGTTTTACAATTTGTGTACAACTAAATACAGAATTTTATCAACCATATTCTTACTCTAATAACTTAAGATTTATAGACATCTGTTCCTACCTGGTCTTTACCAAAGACAGATCCATTTCCAATACTGTACAGCAGTGAATATGCAATCTGACCAGCTGCTCCAGTCACAAGGACTCTGATTGGTTCAGACTGTAATGAAAAAGACCCATTAACATCTTTAAGTACTACAGTACCTTAAAAATATCCAGTAAGAAATCTTACTATAGTAAGAAATCCACATACTTTAAAAATGAATGTAAAATGTAAAACTCTCTTCGCATCTGGCTTAGTAGAAAATGAATGTGCTGCATATTTACATGGTGTTATTTAACTCTCACTATGTAGGGAGCTAAAAGTGTTATCCTGGATTTACTTACATAATCTTATCCACCTTTTTGGGGATATTTTGCCGCTAAAATAGGTCCAACAATGTTGATGTGCTCGGCATGTGATGATCCAAACCCTGGCGGCCACTAGAACTGCATAAATCCTTATTATGCAAAGCCCCCACTCCCATCTGTTCAACAGAATTTTCATACCAAGAAGAGGAGTAAGAGGCTAAAACTTTCCATTTACATTGAGCTAAAACATTTAAATAAGACAATCATGCTTCAACTTTATTGTCTGAAGGAGGAAAAACAAGATTTTATTTTTTATTTTGGGAGAAACAAAAAGGAGAAAATGATAATTTCTGGATTATGGTATATTTTAGTATTAAATAATAATATATAACAACAGCAACATGTAGTGACAGATAGCTGACAATCTGATTCCAAGGGAAATTTTTTTTCTTTTTTTTTTTTTTTTTTTTTTTTTTTTTGAGACGGAGTTTTGCTCTTGTTACCCAGGCTGGAGTGCAATGGCGCGATCTCGGCTCACCGCAACCTCCGCCTCCTGGGTTCAGGCAATTCTCCTGCCTCAGCCTCCTGAGTAGCTGGGATTACAGGCACACGCCACCATGCCCAGCTAATTTTTTGTATTTTTAGTAGAGACAGGGTTTCACCATGTTGACCAGGATGGTCTCGATCTCTTGACCTCGTGATCCACCCGCCTCTGCCTCCCAAAGTGCTGGGATTACAGGCTTGAGCCACCGCGCCCGGCCGGGAAAATTATTTTTAAAAGCGAGGAGGGGGAAGACATACAAAGAAAGATTTCAACAGACCCTGAACAAAATACAGACATATAAACAAAGATAACTGATATTCAAGGTGATGACTGAGTCATTAAAAAAAGACTAAGCTAAGAGAATGTAAAAAATAGAATTTTGTGTGTATGTGTGTGGTTTTAAGGAGCCAAAAGTTTAATAGGCAAAAAAGAAGGAAGAAGAAAACAGCTCCCCCATACATAGACAGAGGGAGGGGGGATTGAACAAAGAGAAAACCCCCGAAATATTTCTATTAAAAAGAACAAAACAATAATGTTTAGAAACTTAATTGGTAAGTTTAGTTAGACAGAAAAATTCAATTAAGGTGAACCATTCCTTTCCCTGACAATGCTGGGTAAATGTCCTTCCACTGCCATCTTTACCCCAACCTGCAGTGAGAAATGGTCCATTGATGTGACTAAGCCTACAACTGTTTGGTTTCTTTTTATTTAAAATTCCCTCTTCCAGATTAGAATCATGTCTCTGAGATGAAACAAGAATGGATAGCCTGGAAGGCTTCTTTTACGCTTCTAACTCTAAGCTCAAGGTCAGCAGCACTCAGCAATTTGGTACCCACAGAAGTCAAAGGAAAAAAGTTTCAAAAAAGAAGTGTCAGGCTGGTCCCAGTGGCTCACACGTGTAATTCCAGCACTTTAGGAGGCCGAGGCAGGCAGATCACCTGAGGTCAGGAGTTTGAGACCAGCCTGACCAACATGGAGAAATCCTGTCTCTGCTAAAAATACAAAAATTAGCCAGGCATCGCAACACATGTCTGTAATCCTAGCTATTCAGGAGGCTGAGGCAGGAGAATTGCTTGAACCTGGAGGCGGAGGTTGCAGTGAGCCAAGATTGGACCATTGCACTTCAGCCTGGGCAATAAGAGCTCAGTCTCAAAAAAAAAAAAAAAAAAAAAAAGTGTTAACTGGTGTAGAAAAATGATCATAGCAAAAACAAATATACAATATTTGTTTTCTAATTTATTATTACTATTTATAGAAAAATCTTTAATCGCCTAAATATGTTTTTCATTCTGTCATTTCCCTTCTTAAAGTCAAGTAGAATAGGTAAGGAAAAGGGAATAGAGGAAGAAATTATTATTATTACTCCCTTTCCCTTTAGGATGCAAGATCCTTAAGGACAGGAACTTTGTCTATTTTTTTTTACTGCTATATCTCAATTGCTTAGAAAAACTGGCACATAGTTATAACTCCGATATTTACTTGAAGGAATAGCTGGGTCCTGTAAAACTACCAAAAAGATGGAAATGTGTAAGAACTGTTTGGAAACATATGTAACATGCTTAAAAAAAATTTTTTTTAAAGATATTTTATTCATTTGAGATATTTAAGGCTGAATGCAGTGGCTCATGCCTACAATCCCAGCACATTGCTGGGGGTCCGAGGCGGTAGATCACTTGAGCCCAGGAGTTTGTGACCAGTCTGGGTAACATAGTGAGATCCTGTCTCTTAATAAACAATTTAGCTGCGTGTGGTGGCACATGCTGTAGTTCCAGGCACTCGGGAGGCTGAAGTAGGAGAATCACTTGAACCTTGGAAGGCTACAGTGTGCCATTACTGTGTCAGTGCACTTCAGCCTTGGTGACAGAGCGAGATCCTGTCTCAAACAAACAAAAATTTATTCATATATACTATGAAGACAAAAGGTATTTTATTCATATATACTATGTTTTCAGAAGGTTGGAAACTTAGTGAACACAATAGTTCCAACTATAGTTAACAAACTTATTTATGTCACTAGTACTAATGATAATGCCTTATAAACCTACTGATGAACTGCTGTCTCATTTAATTCATTCATTAAACAAAACACCACTAAATTCCTATCATGTACTTGGTACTATTTTAGGCCAAGGAATCCATTGGCGAATCAGAAGAAAACAAGAGGATAAGCCAATTCTCTAAAACAGGGGGCTAGAGAGGCAGTAGAGAGCAGTAGTTAAAGAGATTGACTCTGGAGTCAGACTTTCTGGGTTCAAGTCCTGGTTCCACAACTCATTAACTGTATGCTCTAGGACAAGTTACTTAATCTCTCTGTATTATTTCCCCATAGTAAAATGGAGACAATAATAGCAATTATCTAACAAACAGAGCAGTTTTAAGGATTAAAAGAGTTAATACACAAAGCACTAAGAACAGTAGTAGCAAGTATTTATAATTATCATCACAGAATTTTCTTCTAAAGACTTTAATAGCCTGTGGTTTTCTATTTACATGTCTGTTGCTCTCTATTAGGCTGTGAAGCCCCCTTGAGAGCAGTCTGCCTTTGATATGAATTGGCATTTCCATATGGTGTTCAACAAGTATTTGTTGAATGAGGGAAGGTTAGAGTAACAAGTATAAACACATACTACTTCAATGTACAACAAGCTAGGATAAGAAAAGTGGAGTAGGAGAGAGTGAAGATCACTATCTATAAAGTTTAGCCTCCCATAAGGTCACCTGTATGGTTAGAATAATGCAGTCAATTTTAGTAGCTACTTAAAAACATATTCACAGTATCACTGCCCTTAGTGATGGGGTTGTGGCCACCTAATGAAGAGTTAATTCCACTTCAGCAGTTTCCTTTTGTGTCTTTGGAGAAATTACTTTCACAGGTAGGTAATTCCATCTTATTAATAGTAGTATGAGGCTTAGTGTCTGAATGTTTGAAGATGAAACAGAGAAAGAAAAGTCCAGATCTGGTACATTGGAGCTGAAAACCAGGAGGGTGGGAGAGTCCTGCTGACTTTCACAATGTTACAGTGTGAACATAGGTTACTATTCTTTGCTCAGATATCTGGGCAGTCTGCCAAGATCCAAAGAAGGAATGTCTCTGCTCTTAGCAAGGCACCAATGATCTTCCTGCAGATGCATGCTCTGTGCTAACTTCTCAGCTATAAAGATTGAATTTAAGTATCTCTCTTACTCCACAGACAGATCCACATATTCCTTTTTCACTTTCTAATTTATATATATTTCTAAATTACATGTATTTCTGTAACACAAAAAATAAGCACTACCATTTAGATTCCTTCATACAGTTTATTTTGCTGTCACTCCCTATAGACAAAAAGCAAAGAATCCTCCCCTTTGAATGAGCTTACAAAAAAGGCTCTTTTCTAACTCTGATCATCATACACTCTCCTGAAGGGGCAAGGAAATTGAGTCATTTGTGAGTTTGCTGTCAGTTTCAGCAAACTGCCAGACAAATTCTTCTTTATGTTCTGTCTCTCTGCTATCTGGCACCCCAGTGACCTTCTAGGGATGGGACCTTGCTAGGGAAAACCAGCTAAGAATCAGGAGCCCACAATCTCTCTGTGACCTTGGGAAAATTATCTGACCTCAACAGACAACATTATAAGAGTAAATAAAATAATCTCCAAATTTCCTTTGAATTCTAGAATTCCAATATTTTGAATTGTAAGGAACAAAGCTATAAAAAAATCTACATGTAGATAACATAGTTGAGTTTGTATATGCAGTATGAGCTGGTAACTTCGTCCAAAACCTCAGCTAGTAAAAATAAATTTTCAGAGAGTTGAGTATAGCTGCGAGACCCCACTGCAGTGGTCCCTATAAAAATAAATATTCAGCAAGACTTGGTAAGTATAAGACACAATATAGAAAAATGGATAGAGTGTGAGACTCATGGGGCAAATTACATTCTCTCTGGGTCTTGATAAACTCAACTTAAAGATCTGAAGTGGGGAGATTCGTCAAGATGACCTTTAAAAAATCCCATTTAGTTCTAAAAGCAAAAAGTCCAAAGTTCTCAGGTAAGTACCTCTGCTTACCTAAGGTTATTAGGACGGAAACCACTGAAACTGTAATTTAAATGACTAATTATGTGACAAAATATTTAGGAGACCTAGGTTTAACACCCACTGGAAATTGGCAGCTGTCTCCAATGGCCCCGTTATATAGGCAGAGAGAGTAATGCCCTTGCCTTGAAAACGTGTCTTTTCAGGTTCTGGAAAATTTCCAATTCATTCGAACATTTCTCTACATTCTCCAGCCATTTTAGTATTTTGGAGATAAAGTAAAAAAAATAGTCGCAACTATAAATAAAAGCCATTGTGTTTATAGTATGAAGCGATTTCTCTGAGTTTGATAACAAATGTCACCTTCAAGCAGTACGCAAATTATTCCTACGTCAGAGTTCCTTCAACAACCCTCCCCCTCTCCCTCTCTTTCAGCAGAGGCAAGAGATGGAGATCTAGGTTATCCAGGTCTTCCATGACAAAATGGTTACACTGTTACATTTAAAAGAGGTGCTTCTGGAACTCATACAGTTCAATAAAGAATATGTGCAGTAGTTATCTGGCTAGTGATGCCGTCACTTCAGCATATCCTGGCATTGCAAAAGGAGGTCAATGAACGGGTTTCTAATTTTGTGAAATTAGATATGGCGGAAACACCTCTCCTGCAAACGTAGATCGTAATCTGGAGCACCTGGTAAATACTACCTTTCCAGATTTTTGCTTTCAAAGGCCCTGTAACAAAAGCCCTTATAAACACTGTGGGCTAATGAGGAGAAAAAGGGGTTAGGACCCAACCTTTCCCTCCCATCGCAAACCTTATCGTCCTTATCAAACAAACCCCATAATGTCCTTCGGAAAATAGCTAAAGCTCGTATTTTGTCCTCTCGCCACGCAGCAGGATTAAGATCGTGCCTCTCCAAGAACAAATACTTCTCCAGAGTCCTCCTAAGGGCCTCCCCATGCCCTGCAAGGTGGACGTCAATCCCTTCCCAATTATTGGGTCACTTCGACAATCCCCAGAAGATGAGTCCGAGCTTTCCAAAGGGCACGAAGGACAGTGCCTTGCAGATCTGCCTCCCAAAAGTCCCTAAAGTGCAAGAAACCCCACACAAGGGCGCGAGTGCCGGAGATAGGCAGGCATCCGGGGCCCACACTCACCATGACTGAAAACTGCGAGGACAATTTCAACGCCTGCAAAACGAGCCTCAGAGCTTCAGGTCACCTCTACTACGGAACTGACTCGGAGAGGGCGAGCGGTGTTAGCGAAAAAAAGCTCCGATCGCGACGCGGCGCCCTCTGGGAATTGTAGTTTACACTGTCCTGGTTCTGGCGCAATCGCCAAAGCGTTTCCTTCAAGAATTGAACTACACTTCCCGAGACCAGAGGGTTTTCTCACGTTCCTCTCCCTGCGCAATTCGCCGATTGCAAAGTAGTCCCTGAGGATGAGCCGCTCTGATTGGAGAAAGGCGACACGCGGATGGTTTGGGCTCATGAAAAAAGGCTCTGCCTGATGGCGCCTGGCAATTGGCGGGAGAGATAGCGTATGTAAGTCTAGGGAGGAGAGACCGACACCTTAGCGACATCATCCCCACGCGTGCGACTGAGGCTTCATCCTCCCCTGAGGGTAAACGTGGAAGGTAAAGAGACCTTCCGCTGCGTAAAGCTGGCTCGACCCGGAAACAAAATCTTTTAAAAAACAATTCACACTCTGGAGGGGAGGAGGAATTATTAAGTTGGGATTACCCGACAGCTTCTGAGGTTGCTAAGCGACGAGGTGGGAGCGCGCGCACACTCAGGCCGCTGGGTAGCACCTGAGCGAACTGCGTCGGCGGCGACCCGGAGACCCTAGAGACGGAGCAAGCGTGTCGCTCCCTCCCGGGTCCAGGGACTCTTGCTTAGGAAGCCTCTGCCCGGGGTAGAAGCTTCTGTCCTGGTGATGAGGCGAGAGTTTTCACAGGACGCCTACTCCGAAGCGAGCGGGAGCCGCGCTTCTTCCTCACTCTCGAGGCAGGTGAGCCCTGGCCCGAGGGCAAGGGGTTTTCTTTTAAACTTAGAGTCAGAAATGCGGTTGTGCGCCGTCCTGCATTGCTTTTATTAACTGGGAGGTTGCCTGCATGTTCGTGGGTCCCATCTCTGCGCCGAGTATGAGGGGCGTGGGAATGCAACTATTCTGGAGGGGATGGTGCCCTGGAGTAGGCGCACCCCCAACGCCGCTGTAAAATTGAGCTTTTCCAGAGTTAAATCAAAAATATTTATTGAGCATCTACTTTGTAGGAGTTGAGCGTCTCTCTTCCAGGAGGTCACAGTATTCGGATATAACTTTCTGTAAGCCCTCCATGAATGTTGAGTTTTGCCCGTTCTCTTTGGAAGAAACAGGGTGCGCTTTAAACCATCTTGAGTCTTAAAAGTTATGCCAGAGCGGCATTTCTGAGGAAAGACTGGAAGCTGAATGGGAGACACTGGTTGTTTAGTCAGTCTCAGCTGGTAAAACAACTTAAGAGGTTCTCTTTAAAATTAATGCTGCCCGAGAGAATTGCTGTGCTCTTTAAAAGCTTGTTTCATGTGGATGTTAAAAGGAAGATACGATGCTTGGGAGTAGCATACACGTAATGAAAATGATTAAAATATCTCTATTAGATTACATTGTTATAACTTCCGTTTTTTTCTCTATTACTGATAAATGAATGCCAAGTAAAATATCTTTCAATTTTTTTCCGTTTTGGAGGATTTACTATTTTTGGAAAAAAATGTAATGCTTTACTTTTAGCATTTACTAATATCATACCTGAATGACTCTCCTTGTATCTCTTTATTCATTTGGCTCTTAGGCAACAAACTTTCCTGGTTTTCCTCTTTTGTCACTGGTTCTCAGTCCTTCCGAGTTTTTTTTTTTAACCTTTTTTTTTTGTTGTGATCTCTTTACATCGGGGTGCCTGCATTCTGTCTATACTCAATCCTTCAGTGAGCTAATTCACGAGTTGCATCACTTCAAATACTACTTTTATGTTAAAAGCTCTCAAATTTATGTGTCTAGTCCTGAATTAGTAGGTGTGCATTATTCTCAAGCCTGGGTTCTCTGAGTTTTACTTTTTACTCTGAGCTGTTACCAAAAATGTCTCTCGTTATCCTTTTTAACGAATACTTCTACTAGCTGCTAACAGAAATATTTTTCCATGTTATTGTCTTTAAAAATCTCATGATTTTTGTCCTTGATTTACAGTGAATTTTAGAAGGGAGAGTTTTTATGACCAGAATTCTCACTGCAGTCCTATAGCAGGACATGACATTCCCATACTCCAAGAAGGCCACAAACGTGTGAGCCTCCGTATTCCCATCCAGTCCAGATATACAGAATTGAAATCACCTGTGTGGTAGCTCATGGGCCTTGTTCTGTTTATAGCTAGTTGCCTTTGTAAATCAGGTTAAGGTGTGTATTAGCACTGATTGTAAATTACCTTTCTCACGTAATATATGGCCAGGTGCGGTGGCTCATGCCTGTAATTCCAGCACTTTGCGAGGCCGAGGTGGTGGATCACGAGGTCAGGAATTTGAGGCCATCCTAGCCAACATGATAAAACCTCGTCTCTACTAAAAATACAAAAATTAATCTGGCGTGGTGGTGCATGCCTGTAGTCCCAGCTACTCTAGAGGCTGAGGCGGGAGAATTGCTTGAACCGGGGAGGCAGAGGTTGCAGTGAGCCAAGATCGAGCCCTTGCACTCCAGCCTGGCGACAGAGTGAGACTGTCTCCAAAAAAAAAAAAAAAAAAAAAAAGTTACCTTTCTCAGGTAATATAATACATTACAAGAAGATGTTTGGTCAGGTGGGTCTATCAGCACATTTCCAATTAATACTAATAAGATAGTGTTCCCTTCCTTTTGAACTGTCTTGGTAATAACTAATGTCAAATAGCACAATATGTCATTGCAATTTCATTGTGAGTTTGAATCTTTAGGTGGTTTGTGAATGTGTTGCAGACATTCATTTTTTGGTAAGGCAACAAACAGAGCATTAAACTTTTATGCTATATTTGGAGATACACTTAATTTTTTTTGCCCAGCCTCGCATTATTTAGTAAGGTAATATTTAAGTCAAATTGTAGAAAATGTTTGAAATACTATTCTGACAGCATCCAGGAAAGATATTAAAGGAGCATTAAGTTTCAGGTCTGTGAAATAGAATGTTGGCTCTTGATACCCAAGGCGCTTTGGAACTCACAAGATCTTATGCTTTTTTATAGTATAAAAGTGACATGGTGGCTCACACCTGTAATCTCAGCACTTTGAGAGGCTGAGGCCGGAAGAGTCGGAGTCCAAGAGTTGGAGACCAGCCTTGGCAATATACTGAGACCTTGTCTCTACAAAAAATTTTTAAAAAATTAGCTGAGTATGGTAGCTTGCACCTGTAGTAGTCCCAACTACTCAGGAGGCTGAAGTGGGAGGGTTGCTTGAGCCCAGGAAGGAGAGGTTGCATTGGCACCACTGCACCCCAGTCTCGGTGGCAGGGTGAGACCATCACCTGTCTCAAAAAGAAAAAAAAAAGAAAATTATTTAACTTCATATTAATTTTTTCTGTAGCATATACAAAATTGATATAGAGCTAGTTAAAACACATTCATTTTAATGTTTTCTTTAATGAAGTACTATTACGCTTTTAAGCTATTTTATAGCAATTTTGTTATAATCTGATTCCTTTTTGTTGAAAGTAACAATGTAATATTTAGAAAGTACTGTGATGTAAAGATGCCTTTACATTGCAGTTGGTTTAAGTAGCTACATTTTTAGAAATATGTGCTTTACCATAGGATCATGTAATTAATAGTCATGTTAGATAAGAGTGTGATTGAAAATAGGATTATTTAAAAAGCAAGATTAAGACTTGTGAAATAAATTGGAGACCAAATTATTACGCACTCACATATACATATATACATATATATATTATTACTATTTTTTGAGATGGAGTCTAGTTCTCTCACCCAGTTTGGAGTGCAGTGGCCTGATCTTGGCTCACTGCAACCTTTACCTCCTGGGTTCAAGCAATTCCCCTGCCTCTGTGTCCTGAGTAGCTGGGATTACAGGCGTGTGCCACCACTCCTAGTTAATTTTTGTATTTTTAGTAGAGATGGGGTTTCACCATATTGGCCAGGCTTGTCTCGAACTCCTGAATTTGTGATCTGCCTGCCTCGGCTTCCCAGAGTGCTGGGATTACAGGTGTGAACCACCGCAACTGGCCTTATTACAAATATTTTTTAAAGGAAAGACTGCAGAGCTGAAAATAAAACTTTGGCTTTTTACCCTTTTTACTATTTAAGTATAGTGCTAGGTACCTTGGAAATTATTTGGTTGGCTTAAATGACATGCATGACATTTTTGAAAGTATTCTTAAATTTCTAAAATGAATATGTAGTATTTTAAAAAATATTCACTTCAGTGAATCTTAAACATAGTAATTCCAAATTTAGTTATGGCAAAAATAAAAGTGCTTGTAATTTAAAATTGTAGTCACAATGAGAACCACTTTATTACTATGTCTTACAATTTTATATGTACACAATTTGCACACATTTTAAACTATAACATTTGACTAGAATTTTCAGTAGTGGTAAAATACAGGATATTTTAATAGAATAAAAGTTTTAATCATGATCATTATGTAGTCAAGTTGCTGTGAGTGGTCAAGTGGTAGAATTGAGTGAATAATTTGCTAGCACCTCCTCTTTTAACTCTACGTAAAACAAGATAAAACATGATTCATCAGGATTCTTCTTGATAATTACATGTTTCCAGAAGTATCAGCTACCTAACCTTGCATTTTTTCAAGTGGAAGAAGTAGAATTTATTGGTTTTAACTTTACTACCTACCTGTGTGACCTCGAACAAGTTTCCGGGTCTTTAAGCCTTCATTAATGAAATGAGGCTAATAACACAGAGTGATCATTATGTCTGGAAACATAATGTAGCAATTCCATTACTTTACATACCCATTTAACTCGAGATGTACAAGATGTTTTTAAGCACTGTTTCTAAGAGCACAACTCTAGAAATTACCCGTGTGGCCATCAATAAGAAAATGTAAAAATATATTGAAAATGAATAGAACATAGATATACACCAGCATGGATGAATATCAAAAATACAATGTTGATTGAAAAAAGCAAACCATATAAGAATATATACACTATGATTTAATTTTTATAAAAATTAAAAATTTATAACAAATACTGTTTTTCACGATTTCATACACGTCTGGTAAAACCATAAAGAAGAGCAGAGGAATGATTCAGAATTTAGGATAGTGGTTGCTTGGGGAGGAGAGTAAGAGGTGGGTACTGGGGTCTTCAACATATTGGTAATCTACTTCTTTTTAAGCTGTGTTAGTATGTGGGTATTTATTCATTAATTTATTTATTTTGAGGTGGTGTCACTCTGGTTCCCAGGCTGGAGTGCAGTGGTATGATCATATCACTGTAGCCTCAAACTCCTGGGCTCAAGTGATACTCCTGCCTTGGCCTCCCAAAGTACTGGTATTATAGGCATGAGCTACCGCACATAGTCTTGTTTTATTTATTTATTTATTTTAAAATACACATATACCTCTGACCACTCTTTTTTTCTTCTTCTTCTTCTTCTTTGAGATGTGGTGTCACTATGTCGCTGAGGCTGGTCTAGAACTCCTGGGCTTGAATGATCCTCCTGTCTCAGCCTCCCAGGTAGCTGGGACTATAGGCACTGACCACTCTTATGTGTCCTCTCTTCTTTACTTTTCTTTTTTTTTTTTTTGTAAGATGGGGTTTCACCATGTTGGTCAGGCTGGTCTTGAACTCCCAACCTCAGGTGATCCGCCCTCCTTGGCCTCCAAAGTGCTTGGATTACAGGCGTGAGCCACCACACCCGGCCTATGTATCCTATCTTATATAAAACATAGTGACTTAGAACTTTATCTTTTATTATTGAACAGCAAATTTGAGAAAGAATAGCCATTCATGAAACTTGTACCGTAAAAGAAGAATTTCCATTTTTCCAAATTCTATTAAAAATTTCAAGATTAAATTTAAATGTCATCTTATTTATTTTCAATTTGTCCCATTTGTTTTTTGTTCTCTCTTTTCTTCCTTCTTTTTGATTAATTGAAATTTTTTACAATTCCATTTTATCACCTTTGTTGGCTTATTGATGGTAATGACTTCATGTATAAAAACCTTCCGATAATTTACTTCCATTTCTCCCTTTCTGACCATTGTACTATGGTTGACATACACTTTACTTTTGCATGTTATGAATCCCATGCAACATTGTTATTTTTACTTAGTTATTTTTTAAAGAGATTTAAATGATGAGAAAAACATCTTAAATATTCATCAGTATAGGTACTATTTTCAGTCCTTTAATTTCTTTTTATAGAACTATATTCTAATATAGTATGATTTTTCTTCTGCCTAATGTAATTACTTTTTAAAAAATATTTCTTTTGAGGACTGGCTGTTGAAAAATTCTCTCAGCTTTTGTATGTATGGAAAAGTGTTTGAAAGGTATTTTCACTGGGTATAGAGTTCTAGGTTGATAGTTTTTTCTTTCAGTACTTTGAAGATCTTAATCCACTGTTTTTTCATTTGCTCTGTTTTCTGATGAAAAATCTGCTACCATTTTTATGTATTTGTACTTAAGTGTCTTTTAGCAGTTTTCTCTTTATTACTGGTTTTCAGTAATTTCGTTATGATGTGTCTTGGTGTAGTCTTTTTCATGTTTCTTGTGCTTGGGGTTCATTGAGCTTCTTGGATCTATAGGTTTGTAGTTTTCAGTGAATTTGGGGAAATTTTGGCCTTGTTTCTTCAAATATTTTTTTTCTGTCTGCCCTTCGATTCTGACACTGTTTTGGGGATGACAGTTATATGTGTAGTGAGCTGATTGAAGTTGTCTCATGGCTCACTGGTGCTCTGTTTATTTTTCAAATTCTCTTTTCTTTTTAGGTTTCATTTTGTAAAGTTTCTGTTGCTATGTCTTCAAGGCCACTAATTTTTTATTTTGCAGTGTCTAATATGCTGTTCATTCTATGCAGTTTTTCATTTTTCACTTTTTTCACTTTCACTTTTTCACAGTTTTTCACTTTTTTTTTTTTTTTTTAAGACAGAGTCTCATTCTGTTGCCAGGCACCAGGCTGGAGTGCATTGGCACAATCTCGGCTCACTGCAACCTCCGCCTCCTGGGTTCAAGCAGTTCTCCTGCCTCAGCTTCCCGAGTAGCTGAGACTACAGGCGCACACCACCATGCCCAGCTAATTTTTGTATTTTTAGTAGAGATGGATTTTACCATGTTGGCCAGGATAGTCTCAATCTCTTGACCTTGTGATCCACGCACCTCCACCTCCCAAAGTGCTGGGATTACAGGCTTTAGCCACCGCACCCAACCATTTTACACACTGTTTTTATGTGTAGAAGTTGGATTGGGGTCTTCTAAAAAATATCTTTTATGTCTATTATGTTTGTTTAACGTATAGAATACAGCAGTTATAATCATTGTTTTAACATTCTTATCTCCTGATTATAACACGTCTGCCAGTCCTGGGTTGATTTTAATTAATTTTTTTTTTTTTTTTTTTTTTTTTCTTTTGAGACGGAGTTTCACTCTTGTTACCCAGGCTGGAGTGCAATGGCGTGATCTTGGCTCACCGCAACCTCCGCCTCTTGGGTTCAGGCAATTCTCCTGTCTCAATGTCCTGAGCAGCTGGGATTACAGGCACGCGCCACTATGACCAGCTAATGTTTTGTATTTTTAGTAGAGACGGGGTTTCACCATGTTGACCAAGATGGTCTCGATCTCTTGACCTCATGATCCACCCGCCTCGGCCTCCCAAAGTGCTGGGATTATAGGCTTGAGCCACTGCGCCTGGCAGATATTAATTAATTTTTATTTCTATTATGGGCCATATTTTTATGCTTCTTTGAAATTCTGGTAATTTTTTAAATTAAATGTCAGATTGTGAATATCACTTTTTAAAATTTAGATAGGGTTTTGCTCTGATGCCCAGGGTGGAGTAAGTGGCACCTCGTCCTCCCAGGCTCAAGCAATCCTTCAGCCTCAGCTCCCAAGTAGCTGGGATTACAGGTGTGCACCACTATGCCTGGCTAATTTTTTGTAGTTTTTTGCAGAGATAGGGTTTTGCCATGTTACCAAGGCTGGTCCCAAACTCCGGGACTCGAGCGATCTGCCCGTCTCAGTCTCCCAAAGTGCTAGGATTACAGGCATAAGCCACCATGCCCAGCTTAGATGATTTTATCTTCCTATAAATAACTTTGAGCTTTATTCTGTGATGCAGTTGAATTACTTGAAAATAGTTTGATTCTTTAAAAACTTGCTTTTCAGATTTATTAAATATTAGGATCTGAGTAGTCCTCAGCTACTAGGGCTAATAATTTCTTGCTCCAGAGCCAAGGCTTTTCTGTATACTCTACCCATTGACTGTGAATCACAAAGTTTTTCTGTCAGGCTGGTGAGAACAGGCACTATTCCCAGCCCGATAAGAGTGCCAAGCACTGTTATCTGTAATCATTTCTGGATGCTCTTTCTCCAGCCTCGTGGTTTTATCATATGCATGTGCTGTCGGTACTCAGCTGAATTCTCAAGGGGAACCCTCTGAAATTCTCTGGAGTTCTCTCTGTATGATTCTCCCTCTCCAGGGAACTAACTACCTTGTTTTCTGTAGTTTTTCAGTTCTCTCTCCTCAACTCAAGTTGTTTGCTGGGCTACTCCTGGTTTCTCCTTTCTTGCACTGTACATTCTCTCACACAAAGACATATGGAAATATGTCGTATGGAACTAAGCTCTAACACAGCTTCATATGCCTACCACTTGGTTTTTAGTTCCTACTTTTTGGTAAGGAGAAGTGTTCTCTCTTACAAGCTGACCTTTTTTTTTTTTTTTAGTCTTTTATTTTGAAATAATTTCAGATTTACTGAAGAGTTGTAAGAATAGTAAAAAGAACTTCTAAGGCCTACTCAGCTAGATTTACCATTTTAAACATCTTGTCACATTTGCTTTATCACATTCCCACCACACTCTCCCCTTGCCACACATTTTTTTCTGAATCATTCAAGAGTAAGTTGCAGACAATGTGTCCTTTTATGTTTCTATATTCTTCAGTGAATATTTTCCAAGAACAAGGGCATTCTTCTGCTTAACCACCATACGGTTAGAAAACTTAACATTGATGTATACAATTATCTAATATATTCTCCTGCTGACACTCTGCCAGTTGTCTCAGTAATGTCCTATGTTTTCCCCCTCATACAGGATTGTGCATTTAATTTAGATGTCATATCTCTTTAATCTCCTGTAATTGGGA
The DNA here is from genome assembly GCF_009761245.1 of Sapajus apella. Classification (NCBI taxonomy): domain Eukaryota; kingdom Metazoa; phylum Chordata; class Mammalia; order Primates; family Cebidae; genus Sapajus; species Sapajus apella. The sequence goes on from NW_022436966.1 coordinate 9,832,551, forward strand.
ACGGTTCATTGGCCCTCTTTGTCTTCTTCAATTCTTTTGATATTGCTGAAGAATACAGGCTAGTTTTTTTGAGACTGTCCCTCAATTTGGGTGTGCTTGTTATTTTTTTGTGATTAAATTCAGGTTTGCATTTTTGGGAGGAAGATTACATAGGGGATATTGTGGCCTTATCAGGGCATTAAATCAGTATGTCTTGTTATTTGTGATGTTGATTTTAATAATTTGGCTAAGGTATTCACCAGATTTCTTTACTATGAAATTACCATTTATTCCCCCTTGTAATTAATAATCAGTAAAGAGATACTTTGAGAGTACGTTAATATCCTGTTTCTCACCAAACTTTTACTCATAGTTTTAGCATTCATTGATGATTTTTGCCTGAATCAATTATTACTATGGTTGTAAAATGATTTTCAAAGTGTGTCATTTTTTCACCACTTAATAAATGGCATTTTACTGTAAGTTTGAATTTTTCCTTATTTGCCTTTGTTTGCTGCTGCTGTAACAAATACCATAGACTGGGTGATTTATAAAGAATAGAAGTTTATTTGGCTCATAGTTCTGGAGGCTGGGAAGTTTAAGAGTGTGGCATTGGCTTCCGGTGAGGATCGTCTCATGGCAGAGGGCATCACATGGCAAGCAAGTGTGAGAGACAGACAGAGGAAGGGGGCTGAACATATCAGGAGCCTACTCCAACAATAATTAACCCATCCTCATGATAACAACGTTAACCAGTTTGTGAGGACAGAGCCCTCATGACCTAATCACCTCATAAAGTCCTCACCTTTTAATATGATTACAATAGCATCACATTTTAACATGAGATTTGGTGGAGACATCCAAACTATAGCATTATCTGTCTCGTCTGTCTGTGGACTGCTGAAGCTAGAAGGACAGGTAACACAGAACCCATAACTTTTTGAGATTCTAGAATGGCCTATCAATTCTATTCTCCATGAGATTCAATTATTCTTATTGAGGCTCATATAATGGCCCTATTTGTTCCTATTTAGGAGAGGACAAAACTATTCTTAACGAGGCCAAACTGTGAGATTCCAGTCCTGTTCTCTCCTCTCCTAAACAGGAACAAATAGGGCCATTATTTGAGCCTCATTAAGAATACATGAATCTCATGGAGAATAGAATTGATAGGCCATTCTAGAATCTCAAAAAGTTATGGGTTCTGTGTTATCTGTCCTTTCAGTGTTTCATCAATAACCTAATTTAACTTTAAAAATCTTTCTGCTTTTCTTCTTGCTCTTAATTGTCTGGGTGTCCATAGTTCCTTAGAGAGACAGAGGTAGATTGGCCTGGGAGTTCATTGCTTCTTCTGTTTGGGCAGAGCTTCCTCTACTGTACTAAGTTTCTCATGTTTTACTTATCAACACCAGGCTATGTCAGGTGCCCATTCCCAGTCCACTCAGGTGTGGCCACAGTTGGAGAGGAATCATGATGTTTGGAATACATATTTCTTTACATGGAATATCTGTGGCTCCTCTTATAGTAGGCTTGGTGGAAAGGGCAGTTTTCCCAAGTTCCTATTGTAGATGTAATTGGCAATATGGATTTGCATCCTGTTTTTCATCCTACAGACAGTCCTCAGGGCTCTGCTCTGCTTGTAGGCAGTATAAACTAAGTGGTTTACTTTTTGGGTTATTTGCAGAATACTAATATGGTTAGATTTGTTTAAATTTATTTTAAATGATAATGCTGAAAATTGGTATAAAATTGGGACAAGGATTTCCAGTAATTTGATACCTTGTATTATTCACTAAAATTATCATGAAACCATAACTGTTAAGTCTGCCTTATTAATTTGGCCTGATTAAGAGATATAAATATAACACAGTATATATTTTTAACTTTTCTGTTGTTACAGCATCATTATTTAGTATTTCCTTAAAAGAGCTAGAGTGTTTGCAGTTAACATTTTGTAGAAGCCAAAACTAGACTTCCCACAATTTATAATTTACCTTTGAACATTTCCTGTGTTGGGTATCACTTGTTCATGTGTTCTTGTTATTTTATATGAATGAAATATTAATAACTAATTGTTTAAAGTGCAGCATTTAATTCCATGTATAATTAAAAAATTTAAATACATTAACATTTCACAACATAGTCTATGATTGGGATTAGGACTGTTTGTGTTTGCTGTTCAAATACTCAGTATAATATTTGATATTTGGATAAAATGATGTTTTTCATATCAAGTATGTTTGTTTAAAATTTTAGAGGGCATATACTAGGGAGCTTGGAAAATTTGTATTTGACATAAAATTATTTGATTATTTTCAGATATTAAAAATGTTGAACAGGTTTTGGCAATCTCACAGGCTTACATGACTGACTATTAGATTTTGCAGGTTTGCATCCTTTAATGATATGTTACTTTTTCTGTCTATATAAAATATTTAATTTCTGGGTCGTGCTTGAAATGGGATAAAGGAAGGGAAAAGTGAGATGAGATGCCTTTTCACTTCTTTTCTAGGGAACATAAGGGCTGTCTCATTTCCATTCAGCAGACTCTCCCAAACAGTAAACTTTATTTAGAGAAAACACATCTTTAATTTAAGGTACAATACTTTCCATGTACATTGTGTGAACTGTTAAGGGTGTTGACAGTTAAAAAGCTGTCTGACTGAACCAACTATTTACAACAAGCCCAGGCCAGCCAGAACTACTTTGGGAAGGGGATATAGGCTTACTGAAGCTAAAACTACTATAAGGCAAGATTACTTTAGAGACGTGAAGTCTGGGTTTTGGCTTCAGGAAGTATCACTTTGGAAATTACACCGTAGGTCAGATTAAATATAAAAATTTGAAATATGCGTTTAAAATGAGTTAAGTTACCATATTCACTAGAACTACTTGATTGCAAAGGGATTTTTAAAAAGCATTTTAGCTACTGTTATTTGAAATTAATTATATTTGGAATGTTTGAAACTATATTGTGGAACTACCTTATAATGAAGATTTCAAAAGAACATGGTCTTTTCTGGCTGTGAAAATCTGATTTTATTATTATTGCCTATGAGAAACCTGTTAATGATGGATATTTGTATATATATGATTTATGATATAATAAGAAATATATATTTGGTGGTTGCCCCTGGTTCCTGGTACACATCAACCCAAATCCTTGGAACCTCTAAAGTGGTAAGTGTTTTTTGTGTGCTAATGAGATGACTGGTAGTGGAAGGCTCCTGGATAGCCTCAGGACAGGGGGGCTGGTTGCCAGAGGAACCAACTTTGTGATTAGAGGGTTGGCTCTTTCTTTTTTTGTTTTGAGTAGGAGTTTCCCTCTGTTGCTGGGCTGGAGTGCCCTGTCAGAGATCTCCGCTCACTGCAACCTCTGCCTCCTAGATTCAAGCAATTCTCCTGCCTCAGCCTCCTGAATAGCTGGGACTACAGGCGTGTGCCTCCTTGCCCAGCTAATTTTGGTATTTTTAGTAGAGACGGGGGTTCACCATGTTAGCCATTATGGTCTCGATCTCTTGACCTCCTGATCCACTCGCCTCAGCCTCCCAAAGTGCTGGGATTACAGGTGTGAGCCACCACGCCTGGCCAAGGATTGGCTCTTTCAGCTGAACCCCACAACCTCTAGAACCTGAAGGTTGGATACATCCCCCATGGCTATTGATTTAATCAGTCATGACTACATAAAGGAACCTTCATAAAAACCCCAAAGTACAGGGTTCAGAGATCTTCTGGATAGTTGAACAGCTGGAGGTGCCTGCAGAGTGGCATGCCCAGAGAGGACATGGCACTCTATACCCCTTTTCCCACATGCTTTGCCTTGTGCATCTCTTCCATCTAGCTGTTCATCTGTATCCATTGTAATAACCTTTGTCATAAATGGATAAATGTAAGTAGTTTCCCTGAGTTCTGGGAGCCACTCTAGCAAATTAATTGAACCAAAAAAGGGGTACATGGGAACCCTGATATATAGCCAGTTGGTCAGAAGCACAGGTTACAACATGGGGCTTGTAACTGGTGTCAGAAGTGGGGATTGGGGGACAGTCTTGTGGGACTGAGTCCTTACCTGTGGGGATCTGATGCTGTTTCCAGGCAGAGTGTCAGAATTGACTTAAATTATAGGACAACTCATTTGTTATCTGCTAGAGAATTGCTTGGAGCATACAGAGAAACCCACATACATCTGATGTGATTAATGTGTTGAGTGGTGTGTGAGGGTAGGAAAAATACTTTGGTTTGCCCTGTCTCTATGCTATGTCTAATTGAAAAGATAAAATTACTTAACTGTGCCTGTAAAAAGGAAATAAACTCTTGATGTCAAATTATGAATTGTGCTTCTCATTGTATTAAAATAGTATAAAACTAGGTAAAGAGTTAAAATGCCACAGTTAGTCTAAAATTCATGTTATTTACGAGATTCCTATTCTAAATAATAGAAATGATCCCCTGTTTAAATATTGGCACGGTGATTTTCTATACTGTCTATAATATACATACATGCACACCCACATTTGTATATACTGAATGCTGTATACTTTATATGTGTAAATATATAGTAAATAAGATATCCTTAGTAGTATACAGTATATATGCTGTATAGTAAGATATCTTCAGTAGTATACAGCATATATACTTTACAGTAAATATCTTTAGTAGTATGCAGTGTATATATACTGCATAGTAAATAAGATATCTTTAGTATACAGCATATATACAATTTATATATATACCATTTATACTATGTTTACACAGTATATGTATGTATATATGTACATACCATATTCACACATACAGTATATGTGTATATGTAACGTATGTTTTATATATAGACAGACATACTATCTCTAGTAGAGAACAGTACATTTCTAGAGTATTTCCATTATGTAATATACATAAATAATTATTGTATTGATCCCAAGTCTATTTAGTTGTAGCTGTTGTCCTTTAGGCAGCCCTCCTTTGCCATGTTTTTCAAGGTTGCATTACAGAATTATTGATTGTGGATGATACATATGTTTATCTTTCTATTCTAACTCTCTACCAAGCAGACTGTTTTTAAAGGAAAAAGTTAAAAAGTGAATGTAACCATGATTCTCAGACAAATACAAGATGATTATTTCTCAAAGATTATATTTAACCCAATAATAATATTATTGCCAGTTGAAGTACCACACATTGAATGCAAAAACTGGCAAAACTGATGAATATCCACTGAGCATTCTACAGGACATAATTTGCATTTCTATGGACAGGAATTATTTGTATTATTATCAGTTTTCTACAACTTTTCTCTCTACAGAGTTGTAGCATAGCCTACTCAATGACAGACAAATGGACAAGATAGCCAAAACACTCACTAAATTTCAGTCTTTTACATTATTTTCTTACTGTTCAGTACTGATACCCCTGGTACTTCATATTAGCTTGATTTTTGTAGCTTCAGTAGAGTAATTGATTCATGTCTACCCAAGATGGAAATTCTGTGAGGGTAGGCACCTTAAAATGCATGAATCTATAAATGAATAAAATGACATTCTTGTTATAAAAGAAGAAATTGATTGGTTAAAACCTGTGTCCTGATTCAGAAAGTAGAAGAAAATAGAGTTTTTCTAAATCTAATCTTATTTCAGTTGCAATGAGAGAGGCAGTTATAAAAAGGAATCCAGCAATGAATCCTTTTTTTTTTTTTTTTTTTGAGACAGGTCTTGCTCTGTTGCCCAGGCCAAAGTTCAGTGGCATGATCATGGCCCACTGCAGCCTCCACCTCCTGGGCTCAAGTGATCCTGGCCTCAGCCTCTCAAGCAGCTAGGACTACAGGCACATGCCACCAGCCAATTCAAAAAATTTTGTAGACAGGGTCTTGCTATTTTGCCTAGGCTGCTTTCAAACTCTTGACCTCAGTCAGTCCTCCTGCCTCGGCCTCCCAAAGTGCTGGGATTTCAGGCGTGAGCCACCGCGCCCGGCCTGCTTTATGTGTTTTAAAAATGAGCTTTGTATATCAGATTTTAAGTTGGGCGTAACTTTTAACTCCAAAGCATTTAGAAGCACTGAACCAAGGAAAAAGCAAGCATGACAAGCTATTTTTACAAATTTCTCATATTGTATGATTTTGTTCTGTTTACCCTCATTCCAGTGATTTATACTTTTTTTTTTTTTTTTTTTTTTGAGACAGTCTTAGTCTGTTGCAAAGCTGGAGTGCAATGATTCAGTCTCTACTCACTGCAACCTCTGCCTCCGAGCTTCAAGTGATTCTCCTGCCTCAGCCACCTGAGTAGGTGGGGCTATAGGTGCCCGCCACCACACCCAGCTAATTTTTGTACTTTTAGTAGAGGTGGGGTTTTGTCATCTTGGCCAGGCTGATGTCAAACTCCTGACCTCAGGTGATCTGTCCACTTCAGCCTTCCAAAGTGCTGGAATTATAGGTGTGAGCCACCTTGCCTGGCCTACTGTCCAATTTATAATTAATAGTAACATATTAGAAATAACTTATAGCTGGTTATCCTTTTTATTTGGGGCAAATGCTACACATGATAAGGTTCTGCCTAGCTACTCCAATCAGATAGTCCTGCCCAGGGTGCTTACTCTTAAGGAAATCATTGGTGTTAGATTAGTTAAATGAAGTAGCTGTGGAGTAGTTGAGAGTCTAGCGGTATGGGGGTAGGGAATAAGGAAAAGTATTCAGTGGGTTCTAAGGGATTTGGGACTGGAATACATGATACAGGATATTTGCCATTCCTTGCCTCCTTTCATTTCCTCTGGAGCCTGATTTTCTATACATCCACTACTTCTATGATTTATCTGATTTCTTTGCAATAATTTTCTGTTAAAGTTTACTGAAGTTGGTTTCTGTTGTTTATTAAACAAATAAAACTGGTAGAAGAAACAACTAAGTACATGATTATGTTCCTGGGTAGATGATCATTATCAAGTTTACATGGGAGAGAGTAAAATGTTTTATATGTGGGAAAAATAGAAACATTGCTGAAATAATTAGGTTGCTGAATTATAACCCAATAGACTTCATGAATTAATTTATGGTATGACAGCAGTAACTATGAATATATCATGTTGAAGTTGAAGCATTGTAGTTTATCTTTCACCTGATGATCACCTGTCCAAGAATAGTGTTTGAATATTTAAAACTTTTCTGGCATCTTAAAATATGAGCCACTTCTAGTAATGGTGGAGTAGCTCATATTGAACTAATCCATGATAAATTCTGGATAAAATACAGAAAACCCACAACCCTCTGAAGGGACCAGAGAGTGATCATAGCAGGAATAAACTGAAAGGGAGTTTATACTTGGAAAGAGGGAATAACACTGAATAAACAAAAATGAGATTTTGTTGCCAGCAGACCTTTACTACAAGAAATTTAGCTAAAGGAAGTTCTTCAGGCTGAAAGGAAATGATACCAGATGGACTCTTGGATCTTCTGAGAAATTGAGAACTCCAGAAATGGTAAGTATATGGGTAAATATATTTATTTCTCTCAATTAAAAAAAAAAATGACAGGTCAGGTGCAGTGGCTCACGCGTGTAATGCCAGCACTTTGGGAGGCCCAGGTGGGCAGATCACCAGAGGTCAGGAGTTTGAGACCAGTCTGGCCAACATGGTGAAATCCTGTCTGTATTAAAAATACAAAAAATTAGCTGGGCGTGGTGGTGGGCACCTGTAACCCCAGCTACTCAGGAGGCTGAGGCAGGAGAATTGCTTGAACCCAGGAGGCAGAGGTTGCTGTGAGCTGAGATTGCGCCATTGCACTCCAGCCTGGGCAACAAGAGTGAAACTCCATCTCAAAAACAAAAAATAAACAAAACCAACAAACAAAAACACATATGACTAAGGTTAAAAATTATAACATTGTTCTGTGAAGTTTGTGGCATATGTAGATATAGTACACTGATTTATTTTACACATGAGAAAAGCAGCACATGGTAATGTTAAATGATTTACCCAAAGTTTCATAAAGTGTAGGTGGCAGAGCAAGGATTTGAACATAGGGTGTCTGACTTCAGAGTTTATGCTCCAAGCTACTATATTATACCATTGCAGAAAATGAAAACTGAATTAGACTTCATGACTAACATATTCCAAATGAAATATATAATATGTGACTAAAGTAAAAGATAATTTGTCAAAAATAAGAAATATGAGAAACCTTTAGTTTCCATTTCTAGTGTACTTGGCATTCTGTTTTTCCCATATACACTATATACACTTCACTTTGTCCCCTGTAAACATGATAATGATCATCTACCTAGATGTTTCCCCGTGGTTAATCCCTGGGGCAGGTAATTCCTATCCCAAATTCATCATCCCTTGACTTAATTTTTTTACTTACTGCTTCCTTTGCTCTCACAACCTCTATTTTAATATATTTGACTGGAAAACAAGAGCTCACAGCCTGGAGTAGGAAAGTTAAGGGAAAAGTTGAGGTGAATGCTAAGGCGAGGAAAGGAAAGTTAGGCTATATTTTGGTGGATAAGGACATAAACATCCATTAAGTTCATAAAAATTCTCCACATTTTGTCCAGTTTGAGAATACATGGTATACATATGTTTTCAGACCTTTGTTTAAATAGTAAAGAACCCTTTTTCCAAGTTAAATGTTTCATTTTATTGCAGAGTATAAAACTAATACATTGTTTACACAGATGTTTTTGTACTTTTACATTTATAAATATTCGCATCAAGGTAATGGGTTTAAAAGTTTTTTGAAGAAAGCAAAATTTGAAAATGAGAGTTTGGGATGACAGTTGTAATCTTAGTCTCAGTACCCAGTTAATTCTGTAGTTTTAGTGAGTAAGTATTGAAATAAGTGGTGAAAATGGCCCTGCTAACCGAAGAGTGGGCAGCCAGTCATTCAGCTACATCCCTAACCCCTTTTCTTGAGCTGTCTTTTGTGGTTATAACTATATGTAGGTACTCAGGGTTCAAAGCATATGAGAGAGTCTGAAGGTGTTTTAGAACTCCCCATTAGGAGTTTTTCCTCTGCTATAGTCAGATAGCCCTTTCTGAGTGCTTCTAAGTAAAATGAAAATATACTTGCTGGCCCCGTCTACCAGGATACAGCACATTTCATGGAGGTGGGGAATTTGGGGGGAAATAGTCATCAACATACTGTTAACTGGCTGTTTGCTTCTGCATGTCAGTGTTAGCCCTGACTCACTGAGCCCTTGCCCAGGTGAATTAGCAAATGTTTGTAATCAGGAAATTGAGTACAGTCTCCCAGCACTAAAGCTGGAGGAAGAATAAAGCCAAGTGTGTTCAATATCAGGTAGGCTCGTGCTTATAATCTTTGGAACCTCCCATCTTTTTTTTTTTTGACATGACATTGCTTCCTTGGGCATTCCCATTCTGCTGAATCTTTCTTTTTGCATTGGTGACATAGTGTAGCTTTAGCTAGATATATGGGAAAGAACACATAACATATATGAGGCCAAAGGAAAAAAAATTAATACTTGTACCTGCTCTCCAGCTTAAGAAATACAGCATTAACAATGCTTTTGGAACCATCTACACATCTCTTCCCAATTGCATTCTTCTTTTTCCTCACCAGAGATAACCATTGTATCAAGTTTTTATAGTTAATTATTCTTATGGTTTTCTTCATAGACTTTTCATTTATATTCTAAATAGTAGGTTTCATTTTGCTCATTTTTGAATTTTATAGAAATTAGCATTTTTCTGTAGCTTGTTTTTTTTTTTTTCAGCATTGTTTTTGAGGCTAATGCCCTTTTCAGCCTTAGCCCACCAAAAAAAAACAAAAGAAAACAAAACATTGTTTTTGAGAGTCATCTATGTTGTTTTCTACCTTATACTTTATTCTCCATTTTCCATATTAATGACCTTTAGTTTGTTTCCAGTTTTTAAGTATCTCTAACATTGGTACTAATGCAGGAACTGCTGCGAAAAACAGACTTCTGTGAGAAACAGACCTCTTGGACACCAAACTAGGAAGGAAGAGGGAGCCAGGCGACAATTCTTTGTCTAACAGCCAAGCTCATTTGACAAAGAGAGGCTCTGCCTTTATATAGGCTTATACTCTAGATATTACACCTGAAAGGGTCTTGGGTTTATAGCCTTAGAAATTACACGTGAAAGGGTCTTGGGTTTACAGTTTTAGAAATTACATGTGAAAGGGTCTTGGTTGATGGAGAAGTGGGGTGGGGGTTTGATCTTGTTTAAGTAAAAACAATGTTTTCCAGAGAGATTCCCCCATACCATGCCTGCTATCTATAGGAAGGTGACTTAGGAGGTGCCAGTCTGCCAGCCTTTTCTTCTGTTGAAATGCAGTGTGGAAGTCAAGGGGGAGGTGATCCTAGATGCTTGAGTCTCCTTCTTCAAATGTGCACTTTTATAAATGTCTCTTATTACAAATGAGAAGCTGTCATGGAATGTTTAGAGTTCTTTAGAGAAAATTTTTTTTTTTAAGGAATTTATTCAGTGTTTATAGTTAGAGACAACTTCCTCCTTTTTAACCTAAAGTAGTTATATTACGCTTAAACTTGTTTCCTTTTATTCTAAAGGGCATAGTAGTTGAACTAAATTGCTTGGGTTCAAAATTCCCAGCTCTCTCATGTTTGTTTAGTCTAGGGCAAGTTAATTAATCTCTCTGACCTCGGGCTTTCACCTGCAAACAACTTCATATGGCTGTAGTAAAGATCATTGAATTAATACATATAAAGTGCCTGAAACATGGCAAACATTCAGTAAATGTTAGCTCTTATTATTCTTAATCTACCATAATGAAAGTGGAAAAAATTATCTTTTATGGGATACCCATTTATACACTTAAATTCAGTACTCCTCAACCCTATTCTAAATTCTAGAGCATATGTATGAGAATTTTCATTCAAATTATATCAAAATGAATTCTATAAAAAGTTATTTATTCAGTGAGTTTAACATATACTAGATGCCTGGCATTGTGCAAGGCACTGGACAAACAATGGTCAACTAAATTGACCTGGTTTCTGCCCTTAAGAAACATCAGAGTCTAGTAGAGAATAAAGACAGAAAAAAATACACAAATATCGAATTTCAAACTTATTAGTGTTATGAAAAGAAAGAATATGGATTATGAAGGGAAAAAAGGGATATCTACTTTGGTGGGAAGAACTGGGGAAAGCCTCTTTTAGCAACTGATATTTAAGCTGTAACTGCTGATAAGTAGGGGGAAGGGTGCTTCTTACAGAGAGGTCAGCATGTGCCCAGCTCCTCATGTGGGAAAGAGCCTGGTGTACTGGGGGCTCAAGAGAAGCCAGAGAGGCAAGAGCTTTGTGAGCAAAGTAGGAGCTGCATGAAGTGAAATTGGAGAGAGTGATACAATGGGAAGTGAATTATATACTTGGTCTTTGTTCCTGGTTTTTAGCACACAGCTTCTAAAACTCTTGGAATCTCTGGAGGTGATAAGAATGTCTTCTGTATGCTAAGATGACTGGTGGCTGGAGATGTCTTGGTAGTTTCAGCATGGGGGCTGGTAACCAGAAAGACCCAAGGGAGGTACACGGTTTGAATTTTCAGCCCTACTTCCTGATCTCTAGGGGAGAGGGGCTAGAGGTTGAGGTCAGTCAGTAATTTCCAGAGATTTAATTAATCATGCCTGTTAATGAAACCTTTAACATCACTGAATAACAGGGTTCAGAGCTTCTGGGTTGGTGAACACATTGAGGTGCTGGGACAGTGGCAAGTCAGTAGAAGGCATGGAAGCCCTGTCCTAACCATTTCCCGACAATCATACCACCACTTACCCCAACTCCTCCTGACCCCTGCTGCCATTTGCCCTGTGCAAACTCTTGTGTTTGGCTGTTGCTGAGTTGTATTCTTTATGATAAACCAGTAACAATAAGTAAGGTTCCTTTCTGAGTTCTGTCAGCCATTCTAGCAAATTACAGAACTTGAGAAAGGGGGTCATGGGAACCCTTGAATATATAGCTAGTCAGTCATAAGTATCGGGAACACCATGAGACTTGTAACCAACATCAGAAGTGAGGACAGTCTTGTGGGACTGAGCTCTTAAACCTGTAGTGTCTGTTGCTAATTTTGGATTTGTCAGGATTGAAATGAATTGTAAGACATCCAGTTGGTGTCCAGAGAGTTGGAGAATTGCTTGGTGTGGAAAACCTTCACACAATTGGTGTCAGAAGTGTGAACCCAGAAAATCTGAGACAGGTCTCAGTTAATTTAGAAAGTTTATTTTGCTAAGGTTGAGGACATGCCCATGACACAAACTCAGGAAGTCCTGACAACATGTGCCCAAGGTGGTTGCTGCACAACTTGGTTTTATACTTTTAGAGAGACGTGAAACAGCAATACAAGTAAGAAGCACATTGATTTGGCCTGGAAAGGCAGGACAAATTGAAGCAAAGATTGAAGCCCCAAGGGAGCTTCCTGGTCACAGATAGGTGATTCACAAATGGTTACATTCTTTTGAGTTTCTGATTAGCCTTTCCAAAGGAGGCAAATCAGATATCCATTTACCTCAGTGAACAGAGGAGTGACTGAATAGAATGAGAGGCAGGTTTAACCTAAACAGTTTCCAGCTTCAGTTTTCCTTAGTAATTTTTGGGGCTCAGGATACTTTACTTTCACAGAAGCATTGTGAGTAAAAACAGATCAGAGTGGTACATTCAAGGCCTTCCAAACCAAGTAAAGGGAAATGGATGGGAATTCTGGAAGAATTTGAGATGGAGAGGAGAAGGATCTATTTTATGTCTTAAAGGTTCTGTCTGTAGCATAGAAAAGGTACTGAATATAGATGAACTAGGAGACTGTAATGGATTGTTGAGGTAGTAGATGGTGGCAGTGGAAATAAAATTAGACATTGAGAAATATTTAGGATATAGAATAGACAGGACTGGGTGATGGTTATATATGTACCTGCAGATAGTGAGACAGAGGGAGGTGTCAAACATAAGAGTTTTGACTAATCAGTCTCCTTTGCAAACTTTCAAATTGTGTTTGTGGTTTTTTTTATTCAACATGCTCAGGTTTACAACTTTTCTCTTTAGTTATATAACTTATAATAGAATTCAGTATTTTTTCAAAAGTAGAAGCTCAACTAATGTGGGATTCTAGGTTATATATACTGATTTCTTGCTTGCTTTTTAGATTAGCAATATAGTAATTCATTTTTTAATTTATATTTTAATTAATCCCTTGAGAATTTACATTTAACAAGGCATTGGTAAGATACAGTGATTCAGTGGTGAATCAAGTACAAGCACAATGCCAAATCACCCACACCTTATTTTTCCCAGTGACTCCTTGATGTTTTATTATACTATAATTCAAATCCTGTAAGTTTAAATATTTCTTTATTTTTCTAAGGTTGCTTAAAATACATACTTAACTGTATATTTTCAAGGTTTATATCTCCATCTTATTCTGTTAGTTTTGACCAATAGTCATCTATACATTTATTCAAACTCTTATTGAAGCAAATTGAATTTTCAGTCTGTGTATTCATAACAAATTCCTAAGTTTTATTTAAAAAAGTAACATATTACTTTTTTTTTGGTCTTAAAATAATATCTTGTCGGGCGCGGTGGCTCACGCCTGTAATCCCAGCACTTTTGAGGCCGAGGAGGGTGGATCACGAGGTCAAGAGATCGAGACCATCCTGGTCAACATGGTGAAACCCTGTCTCTACTAATTTATCCATTTCTTCCAGGTTTACTAGTTTATGTGCATAGAGTTGTTTGTAATAATCTCTGATGATGGTTTGAATTTCTGTGGAATCTGTGGTGATATC
>NW_022436966.1:9846688-9848440 GCF_009761245.1 Sapajus apella
TTCCTCCATCCCTTTATTTTGAGCCTTTGTGTATCCTTGCATGTGAGATGGGTTTCCTGGATACAGCACACCGATGGGTTTTGGCTTTTTATCCAATTTGCCAGTCTTTGTCTTTTGATTGGGGCATTTAGTCCATTTACATTTAGGGTTAATATTGTTATGTGCGAACTTGATACTGCCATTTTGGTGCTAGCTGGCTGTTTTGCCCTTCAGTTGAGCTGGTACTTGTTGTTCCTTTATATGTGTAGAGCCTCTTTCAGGAGCTCTTGTAGAGCTGGCCTGGTGGTGACGAAATCTCTGAGTACTTGCATGTTCACAAAGGATTTTATTTTTCCTTCACTTATGAAGCTTAGTTTGGCTGGATAGGAGATTCTGGGTTGAAAGTTCTTTTCTTTAAGGATGTTGAATATTGGCCCCCACTCTCTTCTGGCTTGTAGGGTTTCTGCTGAGAGATCTGCTGTGAGTCTGATGGGCTTCCCTTCGTGGGCAACCTGACCTTTCTCTCTGGCTGCCCTTAGTATTTTCTCCTTCATTTCAACCCTGGTGAATCTGACGATTATGTGCCTTGGGGTTCCTCTTCTTGACGAATATCTTTGGGGTGTTCTCTGTATTTCCTGGACTTGAATGTTTGCCTGCCTTGCTAGGTTGGGGAAGTTTTCCTGGATAATATCCTGAAGAGTATTTTCCAGCTTGGATTCGTTCTCTTCGTCGGGTTCAGGTACGCCTATTAAATGTAGATTAGGTCATTTCACATAGTCCCACATTTCTTGGAGACTTTGATCATTCCTTTTTGCCCATTTTTCTCCAGTCTTGCCTTCCCGTTTTATTTTATTGAGTTGATATTCGACCTCTGATATCCTTTCTTCTGCTTGGTCAATTCAGCTGTTGATACTTATGCATGCTTCACGAAGTTCTCGTGTTGCGTTTTTCAGCTCCATCAATTCACTTATATTCCTTTCTATTTTGTCCATTCTCGTTAGCATTTCGTCAAATCTTTTTTCAAGGTTCTTAGTTTTTTTGCATTTGGTTAGAACATGTTCTTTAAGTTCACAGAAGTTTCTTACTACCCACCTTCTGAAGTCTGATTCTGTCATTTCATCACACTCGTTCTCCCTCCAACCTTGTTCTCTTGCTGGTGAGGAGTTGTGATCTCTTGTAGGAGGAGAGGTGTTCTGGTTTCGGGTGTTTTCATCCTTTTTGCGCTGGTTTCTTCCCATCTTTAAGGATTTATCCACCTGTCGACTTTGTAGTTGCTGGCTTTCAGATTGGGTCTCAAATCTTTCAGATTGATGTTCTGTTTGTTGATGGTGAGGTTATTTCTGTTTCTTGGTTTTCCTTCTGACAGTCTGGCCCCTCTGCTGTAGGTCTGCTGAGGTTCACTCCAGGCCCTGCTTGCCTGGGGTTCACCTGCAGCAGCTGCTGAACAGTAAGGGTTGTTACCAGTTTTCTTCTTCTGCTTTGTCCCAGAAGGATACCTGCCTAGTGTCAATCTGATCTCTCCTTTATGAGGTGGCTCTTTGGATGTATAGGGGTCAGAGTGCTGCTTGAGGAGACGGTCTCTTCTTTATAGGAGCTCAAATGGTGAGCTGTGAACTCTTGTTCATTCAGAGCTGCTGGGCAGGTACGCTTAGGTCTGCTGCAGCAGAACTCATAAACTGCTTTTTGTTCCCAGGTGCTCTGTCCCAGGGATTTAGGGCTTTATGAGTTTCGGTTATGCTGCTGCCTTCTCTCTGTTTTTTTTTTTTTTTTTTT
>NW_022436966.1:9848540-9867243 GCF_009761245.1 Sapajus apella
CTCTCTTTTTTTTTTTTTTTTTTTTCCTTCAGAGCTGTCGTGCCCAGCAAGGAGGCAGCCTAGTCACTGACCGCCTGTAGAGGCTTTGCTGAGCTGCTGTGGGCTCCGCCCAGCTGCCGAGTGAACTTCCCTGCAGTCCTGTTTATATGGGTATAGTTAGAACTGCTTTGGCCATGGCGGCCCGCCTCTGTTGAGACGGAGTCTCTGCAGTGGTGGGTCGCCTTGGCAACGGTGGGCTGCCTTAGCAATGGCGGGTTGCCTTGGCAACAGCAGGCTGCCTAAGCATTGGCCGACTACCTCCGTAGTGGGGGGCTGCCTCGGTAATGGCGGACGCCCCTCCCCCACAGAGCTGGACCGTCCCCCGTTCAGCTGCACTTGCTGTGAAACTCTCAATCCAGAGTTTCTGGTTGCTGTTCTTTTATGGGGGTGGGACCAGCTAAGCCTGATCGCCTGGCTCCCTGCCTCAGAGCCTTTTTTATGTTGGTGTTCCAGTCGCCTGTTGAAGAGACGCCGGGGTCTGTTTGTTTTCCCCTGTGGCCACTCACTGCGCTGGCTTAAACAGCGGCACTGAGGTTTGTGGCGCTTTTTTTTTTTTTTTTGCCCTGGAATCTACTGTACTGGTTCCCTGCTCAGTCCCCTTTTTAAACAGACAAATGGGCGACTTCCTGTGGCTCCAATCGCCAGCCAAAAGGGCACCCGGACCGGTGTGTTTTGTATGGAGAACCGCTGCTCTGGGGCGCCGAGAAAGCAGCCACGCGGGGCAAAGCAGCGGCGCCCGCCGGCATAGCCGCACTGGCCGAAACAGCCACGCTGGTGACCTGTGGAGCTTCTCCGCCTGGGAATTTCCTAGTCTGTGGGCAATAAAAATGCGGCCCCCCCCCCCCCTCCGCACTTCCACTGGGAGCGGCAATCCCGAGCTCCTTCCTAAACGGCCTTTTTGGACCCCCCCCCCCCCCCCCGACTTTTCTTTTTGAAGAAACTGTAATCAATGAAAAGTCTTACTTGGCAGTACTTTGGTAATTTTTTTCATTTCCATACTATGGTGGTTATTCATTAAATGATGCCTATTTTTTTTCTTTTTCTTCTTTTTGAGATGGAGTCTTGCTCTGTCACCTTGGCTGGAGTGTGTAATGGTGCAATCTTGGCTCACGGCAACTTCCGCCTCCTGGTTTCAAGTAATTCTCCTGCCTCAGCCTCCCAAATAGCTGGGATTATAGGCATGCACCACCACGCCTGGCTAATTTTGTATTTTTAGTAGAGATGGGGTTTCTCCATGTTGGTCAGGCTGGTCTCGAACTCCTGACCTCAGGTGATCCGCCCGCCTCGGCCTCCCAAAGTACTAGGATTAGAGGTGTGAGCCACCACACCTGGCCAAATGATGCCGTTTTTCAACAAGAAGATACTTGTTATACATTGCATATGTGGCATTTTCTGGTTGACATTTTTTCAGACTCGTGGATTAGTAGTGGAAGAGACTGTCTTGCTTGCTGTTCTGTGTCTCACTTGTTTTATTAATATTAGACTTTTTTGATGGAGTTATGTTAAAACTGTCGCATATGCATGAAAACCTTGTTCTTTGGGTGATCTTAAGACTAGAATTAGAAATGCACTCCTTTCAATCATTGTACCAGCAGTGGACTGTATGTAACTGTTATATATGTGTGTATTTGTGTGTATACCTACATATATTTCTAACCTCTGATCGCTGAGAGGACTTAGAAGCAATGACAGTCTAGTAGGAGTGAATACACTAGTGTCCATATCTCTCTTTTTAACTATCATGTTCCACTAAAAGGGCTTAAGGCCTCTTAGGGAAATAGATTGCTCTGCCAGAAAACAATGAAATGTTTAAAGAATGATGAAACCATGTTAAAAGCACACAGGAACAAGCTTAAAGGATCTCCACTGGCCAAATGAAATATTTTGAATGTTGGAGTAAATAATGATAGATTTAACTCGTTGAGCAAGTTGAAATTCACAAGTACATGCATGAAATAAAGTGTCAAACGGAAAGCTCTGCCTTAGAGTACAGTATCAACTAATGTAGAAAAATGTCGGAATTAGAAAATCATCTTTGGCAGTTCTCATAGTAATAATTTATTTGGGCAAAATCATCAGTGGATTCTATAAGTGGTATGTGAAATTTTTTTTGGAAATTTTTTATTTTTAAAAATTTTATTATTTTTAAAATTTTGTTTTAAGTTCCAGGATGCATATGCAGGATGTGCACCTTTGTTACAAACGTGTGCTATGGTTGCACCTATCAACCCATCACCTAGGTATTAAGCCCCAAATGCATTAGCTGTTTATCCTGTTGCTCTCCATCCTGCCACACGCCCCCAAAGGCCCCACCCAGTGTGTGTTGTTCTCCTCTCTGTGTCCATGTGTTTTCATTGTTCAGCCCCCACTTATAAGTGAGAATATGTGGTGTTTGGTTTTCTGTTCCTGTGTTAATTTGTGGAGGATAATGGCTTCTGGCTCCATCCATGTCCCTGGAAAGGACATGATCTCATTCCTTTTTATGGCTGCATACCACTCCATGGTGTATATGTGCCACATTTTCTTTATCCAGTTTATCATTGATGGGCATTTGGATTAATTCCATGTTTTGCTATTGTGAATAGTACTGCAGTGAAAATACGTTTGCATGTATTTTTATGATAGAATGATTTATAATCCTTTGGGTATATACCCAATAATGAGATTGCTAGGTCAAGTGGTATTTCTGGTTCTAGATCTTTGAGGAATCATCACACTGTTTTTCACAGTGGTTGAACCAATGTACATTTCCACCAACAGTGGAGAAGCGTTCCTGTTTTTCCACAGCCTTGCCAGCATCTTTTGTTTCTTGACTTTTTAATAACTGCCATTCTGACTGGCATGAGATGGTATCTCATTGTGGTTTTGATTTGCATTTCTCAAAGATTAGTGATGTGTAGCTTTTTTTTCACGTTTGTTGGCTGCATAAATGTCTTCTTTTGAGAAGTGTCTGTTCATGTCCTTTGCACATTTCTTAATGGGGTTGTTTCTTTTTCTTGTAAATTAAGTTCCTTTTAAATTCTGGATATTAGACATTTGTCAGATGGATAGATTGCAAAATTTTTCTCCCATGCTGTATGTTGTGTGTTCACTCTGATGATAGTTTCTTTTGCTGTGCAGAAGCTCTTTAGTTTAATTAGATTCCATTTGTCAATTTTTGCTTTTGTTACAACTGCTTTTTTTTTTTTTTTTTTTTTTTTTTGAGACAGAGTCTTGCTCTGTCACCCAGGTTGAAGTGCAGTGGCATGATCTCGGCTCACTGCAACCTCCACCTCCTGGGTTCAAGCAATTCCCTGCCTTAGCCTCCCTAGTAGCTGGGATTATAGGAGCCTGCCACCATGCTTGGCTAGTATTTTTAATAGAGATGGGGTTTCACTATTTTGGCCAGGCTGGTCTTGAACTCCTGACCTCATGATCCACCTGCCTCAGCCTCTCAAAGTGCTAGAATTACAGGTGTGAGCCACCTATTATTTTTTGGGATGGAGTCTCGCTTTTTTGCACAGGCTGGGGTGCAGTGGTCCGATCTCAGCTCACTACAGCCTCTGCCTCCCTGGTTCAAGCTTACATCTATAATTGCAGCACTTTTGGAGGCCAAGACAGGCAGATCACCTGAAGACAGGAGTTTGAGACTAGCCTGGCCAACATGGTGAAACCCTGTCTCTACTAAAAATATAAAAATTAGCCAGGCGTGGTTGTGCCTGCCTGTAACCCCAGATACTTGGGAGGCTGAGGCAGGAGAATCGCTTGAACCTAGGAGGTTTCTTTATTTTATTTTATTTTAATTTATTTTATTTTTGAGACAGAGTCTCACTTTTATTGCCTGGGCTGGAGTGTAATGATGTGCTCCCGCGCTGGAGGTGTCACCAGTGGAGGCTGCAGAACAGCAAAGATGGCTGCCTGCTCCATCCTTTGGCATCTCCGTCCCGGTGGGGTGCTGACCTGATGCCAGTGGGAATGCTCCTGTGTAAGGTGTCCCGCAACCCCTGTTGGAAGGTCTTACCCAGCTAGGAGGCACGGGATCCAGGATCCACTTAACGAAGCACTCTGGCTGTCCCATGACTGAGGGAGTGTGCTGCGCTGGGGGGGAATGCCACTGGCCTGGACCACCTGGATTCCCTAGAGCCAGCAGGGGAAAGACTGAGTCTGCTCATCTGCAGAGATTGTTGCTGTCCCTCCCCACAGAGGCACAGTCTCAGGGAGATCAGAGTTCTGTCCATAAACCCCTGGCTAGAGTTGTTGAAACTCCCTCAGGGAGGCCCCCCAACTGACGAGGAGGGATGGGTCAGGGTCTGGCTTAAAGAGGCAGTATGGCCACAGTCTTTCACAGCCACGATGCTACGCTGTGAGGAATTCCTTCTGTGTCCAAACCGCCCAGTCTCCTTGGCACTGGCAGGGGAAGAACGGCAGACTGGTGCTATAGTGATGGCTG
This sequence comes from Sapajus apella, assembly GCF_009761245.1. Lineage (NCBI taxonomy): Eukaryota > Metazoa > Chordata > Mammalia > Primates > Cebidae > Sapajus > Sapajus apella. Next base: position 9,853,009 of record NW_022436966.1, read on the forward strand.
CCGCCCCTCCCCCTGTCAACTTGGTAGTCTTAGGCAGTCTCCAGCCAAGTGGCCGCGGAGAATCTGCACAGCTCTGTGCTTAGGACTAAGGTCTTGCTGGCATGAGCTCATGAGAGATTCTCCTAATCCGAGGGCTGCTCAGATCTGTGGAAAAACTATGGTTTCTTGGGCAGGGTAGCACAATTTCTCACCACCTCCCTTGGCTGTGGGTGGGAGCTTCCCATCCCCCATGTGGCTCCCAGGTGGGCTATCACTTCACCCTGCTTTTCCTCACTCTCTGTGGGTTGTACCAATCGCCTGGTAAGCCCAGTGAGAGAAACTGGACACCTCAGTTGTTCAGGATTCACTCACCATTTTTGTTCTTCTCGGTAGTAGGTGAAATTTTGATGACAAGCATACTTGCATAATTTCATAATATATGCCCACAAAATATTTATTACTTATATATATATTTTTTTTCGAGATGGCATTTCACTCTTGTTGCCCAGGCTGGAGTGCAATGGTGTGATCTCGGTTCGTTGCAACCTCTGCCTCCCAGGTTCAAGCGATTCGCCTACCTCAGCCTCCTAACTAGCCAGAATTATAGGTGTCTGCCACCACACCCAGCTAATTTTTTGTATTTTTAGTAGAGATGGGGTTTCATGTTAGCCGGGCTGGTCTCAAACTCCTGACCTCAGGTGATCAAGTACAAAATACTTTAATTAACTGAGGGAAATCATGGCAGACACCAATGAACCAAGTGACATAAGTTGCCAGTCCCAATAATGAGGCAGGTTGACATTATGTGCCTCCTGATATAATGAACCTAGAAGAGCTTGGTATCAGTTTTGCAGTATTCTTGTCAAAAATACATAAGCCACTTCTAATTCTAAGGAAACACAAGAAAAATCCAAAGCGAAGAACCTTCTATAAAGTAATCAGCCTTTATACATCAGGAATGTCAAAATCGAGAGACAGCAGGAAGTGTTCCAAATTGAAGGGAACCAAAGAGACATAACAATGAAATGCAAAGCATGATCCTGAATTGGATCTAACATTATTGGAACAATGGGTGAAACTGAAATTTGGTCCCTGGTTTAAATGGTAAAATTGTGTTGATATTAATTTATTGATTTTGATGGTTATACTGTGGTTATGTGGGAGAGTGTCCTTGGCTTTAGGAAATAGATACTGACATACTAAGTGGGTAGTGGAACATTGTGTCTGCAACTTAATTTCAAATGGCTTGAAAGAAATTTGTATGTGTTTGTGTGTATAAGAGAATGTTAAATTTAATGAGGTAAATGTTATTTGGGGAATCTGGGTCAAGGGTACATAGGAGTTTTTAAAAAAATGATTCTTGCAACTCTTCCATTAACTTGAAATTATTTCACAGCAAAGCTAGAAAAACAGTCCTGTTTTCTTCTAAAATTGTATATCCCTATGACTCAATTCACATTGAATGCCCTACTTACCAAGAAAGAAGTTTTTTGTTTTTAAAGCAACAGATTGATGTAAAGGTGAGGTTAAATATTTACACAAAATAGAAGAATGGAAAATTATGTCTTGAATATGACGAGGTCAACATGGGACTTGTTGATATTTTAAATATTTTAAAAAATACCCTACACTCCAGAATGCATAAATCATTTCCAAATAGAGATGAATTGAGGAAAAATAGCATCCTGGAACACAAAACACCTCAGGCATTCAACCCCAGACCTAACCAAATAACAGATCTTGAAGCAACTTCAAAGCTGCCAAAGTAACTGGCTCTGACATGTACCAAGAGCGGGGATGGGTGGGAAGTACTTCCCACAACTTTGAAATAAATATTAGTTCTTAGAATAAAAGAAAAAGTTGCATCATATTTCATAAATGGAATTTAACAGTTGAAGAGTTCACATTACTCATTTGTAAATTTATTATTACTTGGCAAATCTTTGTAAAATAAATCAAGCTTATTTTTCTGTCCATTCTTCCTCTGTTCCCCTTACAGTGGTGTGGGGAGAACTAAACACTTAAAAAATACTATTGCTTTCTCCAAGTGCCAGTGAGTCTGTTGGATGCTTTTCTTTCAGTGCCATCAGGCCCCAAGAGGTTAAATTTAATTTGATAATTTTTAGTTTGGCATGCAAGGCCTTCTATAGTTAACTGGTAACCTATTTTTTTTTCTTTTTTTTGAGACGGAGTTTCACTCTTGTTACCCAGGCTGGAGTGCAATGGCGCGATCTCAGCTCACCGCAACCTCTGCCTCTTGGGTTGAGGCAATTCTCCTGCCTCAACCTCCTGAGTAGCTGGGATTACAGGCACATGCCACCATGCCCAGCTAATGTTTTGTATTTTTAGTAGAGATGGGGTTTCACCGTGTTGACCAGGATGGTCTCGATCTCTTGACCTCGTGATCCACCCACCTCAGCCTCCCAAAGTGCTGGGATTACAGGCTTGAGCCACCGCGCCCGGCTTTTTTTTTTCTTTAAATCACAGTTTTTATGTGAGAGATATATTTTCCACAATAAATAGTATTTTTAAAAAATTTATTGTTTTAGGTTTTGGGGTACATGTGAAGAACATGCAGGATTGTTGCATAGGTACATACATGGCAACGTGGTTTGCTGCCTTCCTCCACATCACCTAAATCTGGCATTTCTCCCCATGTTATCCCTCCCCAACTCCCCAGTCCCCATTGTCCCTTCCCTAGTTCCCCCCACAGACCTCAGTTTGTGATGCTCCCCTCCCTGTGTAGATGTGTTCTCATTGTTGAACACCCGCCTGTGAGTGAGAACATGTGGTGTTTGATTTTCTGTTCTTGTGTCACTTTGCTGAGAATGATGGTTTCCAGGTTCATCCATGTCCCTACAAAGGACATGAACTCATAGTTTTTTATGGCTGCATAGTATTCCATAGTGTATATGTGCCACATTTTCCCTGTCAAGTCTATCATCAATGAGCATTTGGGTTGGTTCCAAGTATTTGCTATTGTAAACAGTGGTGCAGTGAACATTCGTGTGCATGTGTCCTTAAAATAGAATGATTTATAATCCTTTGGATATATACCCAGTAATGGGATTGCCAGGTCAAATGGAATTTCAGTTTCTGGGTCCTTGAGGAATCGCCACACTGTCTTCCACAATGGTTCAACTAATTTACACTCCCACCAACAGTATAAAAGTGTTCCTATTTCTCCACATCCTCTCCAGCATCTGTCGTCTCTAGTTGTGTTAATGATCGCCAGCCTAACTTGCGTGAGATGGTATCTCAATGTAGTTTTGATTTGCATTTCTCATATTTCTCATATATGTCTTCTTTTGTAAAGTGTCTGTCCATATCCTTCACTCACTTTTGAATGGGCTTGTTTGTTTTTTTCTTGTATATCTGTTGTAGTTCTTTGTAGATTCTGGATATTAGCCCTTTGTCAGATGGGTAGATTGCAAAAATTTTTTCCCATTCTGTTGGTTGCCAGTTCACTCTAATGATTGTTTCTTTTGCTGTGCAGAAGCTCTGGAGTTTAATTAGGTCCCATTTGCCTATTGTGACTTTTGTTGCCAATGCTTTTGGTGTTTTAGTCATGAAGTCCTTGCCTATGCCTATGTCCTGAATGGTTTTGCCTAGGTGTTCTTCTAGGGTTTGTATGGTGTTAGGTCTTATGTTTAAGTCTTTAATCCATCTGGAGTTAATTTTAGTGTTAGGTGTCAGGAAGGGGTCCAGTTTCTGCTTTTTGCACATGGCTAGCCAGTTTTCCCAACACCATTATTAAACAGGGAATCCTTTCCCCATTGCTTGTGTTTGTGAGGTTTGTCAAAGATCAGATGGTTGTAGATGTGTGGCGTTGCCTCCAAGGCCTCTGTTCTGTTCCATTGCTCTATATTTCTGTTTTGGTACCAGTACCATTCTGTTTTGATTACTGTAGCCTTGTAGTATAGTTTGAAGTCAGGTAGTGTGATGCCTCCAGCTTTGTTCTTTTTGCTTAGGATTGTCTTGGCTGTACAGATTTTGATTTGGTTCCATATGAAGTTTAAGGCGGTTTTTTCCAGATCTGTGAAGAAGGTTGTTGGTAGCTTGATGGGGATAGCGTTGAATCTGTAAATTACTTTGGGTAGTATGGCCATTTTCACAATATTGATTCTTCCTAACTATGAACGTGTAATGTTTCTCTATGTGTTTGTGTCCTTTCTTATTTCGTTGAGCAGTGGCTTGTAGTTCTCCTTGAAGAGGTCCTTTATGTTCCTTGTTAGTTGTATTCCTAGGTATTTTATTCTCTTTGTAGCAGTTGTGAATGGCAGTTCTTGATTTGGCCCTCTTTAAGTCTGTTATTGGTGTATAGGAATTTTTGCACATTGATTTTGTATCCTGAGACTTTGCTGAAGTTGCTTACCAGTTTCAGGAGATTTTGGGCTGCAACGATGGGGTCTTCTAGATATACAGTCATGTCGTCTGCAAATAGAGACAATTTGACTTCCTCCTTTCCTATTTGAATACCTTTTTTTCTTTTTCTTATTGCTCTGGCTAGAACTCCCAGTACTATATTGAATAGGAGTGGTGAGAGAGGGTAACCTTGTCTAGTGCCAGATTTCAAAGGAAATGCTTCCAGTTTTTGCCCATTCAGTATGATATTGGCTGTTGGTTTGTCGTAAATAGCTTTTATTATTTTGAGATACGTTCTGTCAATACCTAGTTTATTAAGAGTTTTTAGCATAAAAGGCTGTTGAATTTTGTCAAAGGCCTTCTCTGCATCAGTTGAGATAATCATGTGGTTTTTGTCTTTGGTTCTGTTTATGTGGTGAATTACGTTTATAGACTTGTGTATTTTGAACCAGCCTTGCATCCCTGGGATGAATCCTACTTGATCATGGTGGATAAGCCTTTTGATGTACTGTTGTAATCGACTTGCCAGTGTTTTATTGAAGATTTTTGCATCTATGTTCATCATGGCTATTGGCCTGAAGTTTTCTTTTCTTATTGAGTCTCTGCCAGGCTTTGGTATCAGGATGATGTTTGTCTCATAAAATGATTTGGGAAGGATTTCCTCCTTTTCGATTGTTTGAAATAGTTTCAGAAGGAGCAGTACCAGCTCTTCTTTGTATGTCTGGTAGAATTCAGCTGTAAACCTATCTGGACCTGGGCTTTTTTTGGTTGGTAGGTTATTAATTGCTGCCTCAACTTCAGCCCTTGTTATTGGTCTATTCAGGGTTTCTACTTCTTCCTGGTTTAGGCTTGGGAGGATGCAGGTGACCAGGAATTTATCCGTTTCTTTCAGGTTTACTGGTTTATATGCATAGAGTTGTTTGTAGTAATCTCTGATGGTGATTTGTATTTCTGTGGAATCTTTGGTGATATCCCCTTTATCATTTTTTATTGCATCTATTTGACCTCTCTTTTCTTTTTTATTAATCTAACCAGTGGTCTATTTTGTTGATCTTTAAAAAAAAAAAAACAGCTCCTGGATATATTGATTTTTTTTTTTTGAAGGGTTTTTTGTGTCTCTATCTCCTTCAGTTTTGCCCTGATCTTAGTTATTTCTTATCTTCTTCTAGGTTTTGAGTTTTTTTGATCTCTCTCCTCTAGCTCTTTCAATTTTGATGATAGGATGTTGATTTTGGATCTTTCCTTGCTTCTCATTTGGGCATTTAATCCTATGTATTTTCCTCTAGACACTGCTTTAAATGTGTCCCAGAGATTCTGGTTTGTTGTATCTTTGTTCTCATTGGTTTGGAAGAACATCTTTATTTCTGCCTTCATTTCATTGTTTATCCAGTCAACATTCAAGAACCAGTTGTTCAGTTTCCATGAAGTTGTGTGGTTCTGAGTTAGTTTCTGAATTCTGAGTTCTTACCTGATTGCACTGTGGGCCAAGGGACTGTTTGTTATGTTTTCTGTTCTTTTGCATTTGCGGAGCGGTGATTTACTCTCAATTATGTGGTCAGTTTTAGAGTAGGTGTGATGTGGTGCTGAGAAGAATGTATATTCTGTGGATTTGGGGTGGAGAGCTCTGTAGATGTCTGTTAGATATGCTTGGTCCAGGCCTGAGTTCAAGTCCTGGATATCCTTGTTAATTTTCTGTCTCGTTGATCTGTCTAATATTGACAGTGGAGTGTTAAAGTCTCCCACTATTATTGTGTAGAAGTCTAAATCTCTTTGTAAGTCATTACGAACTTGCTTTATATATCTGGGTCCTCCTCTGTTGGGTGCGTATGTATTTAGGATCGTTAGCTCTTCTTGTTGCATTCATCCTTTTACCATTATGCAATGTGCTTTGTCTCTTTTGATATTTGTTGGTTTAAAGTCTGTCCTATCAGAGACTAGGATTGCAACTCCTGCTTTTTTTTTGCTCTCCATTTGCTTGGTAAATCTTCCTCCATCCATTTATTATGAGCCTATTGTGTCTTTGCATGTGAGATGGGTTTCCTGGATACAGCACACTGATGGGTTTTGACTTTTTATGCAATTTGCCAGTCTTGTGTCTTCTGATTGGGGCATTTAGCCCATTTACATTTAGGGTTAATATTGTTACGTGTGAATTTGAGCCTGTGATTTTGATGCTAGCTGGTTTTTTTGCCTGTTAGTTGATGCAGTTTCTTCATTGTGTTGATGCTCTTTACCATTTAGTATGTTTTTGGAGTGGCTGGTACTGTTTATTCCTTTCTAGGTTTAGTGCTTCTTTCAGGAGCTCTTATAAAGCAGGCCTGGTGGTTATGCTATGTCTGAGCAATTGCTTATTCGTAAAGGATTTTATTTCTCCTTCACTTATGGAACTTAGTTTGGCTGGATATGAAATTTTAGTTTGAAAGTTCTTTTCTTTAAGGATGTTGAATATTGGTCCCCACTCTCTTCTGGCTTGTAGGATTTCTCCCGAGAGATTCTCTGTGAGTTTGATGGGCTTCCCTTTGTGGGTAAACTGAGCTTTCTCTGTGGCTGCCCTTAGCATTTTTTCCTTCATTTCAACCCTGGCGAATCTGACAATTATGTGCCTTGGGGTTGCTCTTTTTGAGGAATATCTTTGTAGTGTTTTCTGTATTTCCTGTACTTGAATATTGGCCCTCCTTGCTTGGTTGGGGAAGTTTTCCTGGGTAGCATCCTGAAGAGTATTTTCCAGCTTGGATTCATTCTCTTTGTCACATTCAGGTACACCTATCAAACATAGATTAGATCTTTTCACATAATCCCATATTTCTTGGAGGTTTTGTTCATTTCTTTTCACTCTTTTTTCTCTAATCTTGCCTTCTCATTTTATTTCACTGAGTTGATCTTCAGTCTCTGATATCCTTTCTTCTCCTTTTCCAATTCGGCTATTGAAACTTGTGTATGCTTCATGAAGTTCTCGTGTTGTGTTTTTGAGTTCCATCATTTCATTTCTATTGCTGTCTAAGGCATTATTCTCATTAGCATTTCATCAAACCTTTTTTCAAGGTTCTTAGTTTCTTTCCATTGGGTTAGAAATTGTTGTTTTAGCTCAGAGAAGTTTCTTATTACCCATCTTCTGAAGCCTGTTTCTGTCAGTTCATCAGACTCATTCTCCATTCAGTCTTCTTCACTTGCTGGTGAGGAGTTGTGATTCCTTGGAGGAAGAGTGGCATTCTGGTTTCGGGTGCTTTCATCCTTTTTACACTGGTTTCTTCCCATCTTTGTGGATTTATCTCCCTGTGGTGTTTGTAGTTGGTGACTTTCAGATTGGGTCTCTCAGTGAATGTCTAATTTGTTGATGATGAAATTATTTCTTTCTGTTTCTTAGTTTTCCTTCTAACATTCAGGCCCCTCTGCTGTAGGACTGCTGAGGTTCAGTCCAGGCCCTGCTTGCCTGGGGATCACCTTGCAGCAGCTGCAGAACAGCAAGAGTTGCTGTCAGTTTCTTCTTCTGCTATCTTTGTCCCACAGGGATACCCGCTAGACATCAGCCTGAGCTCTCCTTTATGAGGTGACTCTTTGGCTATATGGGGGTAGGGGAGCTGGTTGGGGAGACAGTCTGTCCTTTATAGGAGCTAAAGTGCTGAGCTGTGAGCTCTGTTGTTGCAATTAGAGCTGCTGGGCAGGTATGTATAAGTGTGTTGCAGCGGAACTCATAACTGCCTTTTTTTCTCAGGTACTCTGTCCCGGAAAGGTGGGGCTTTATTTATAAGTTTCTGTCATGCTGTTGCCTTTTTTCAGAGATGCCCTGCCCTGTGAGGAGGTAGCCTAGTCACAGTCTGCCAGCAGAGGTGTTGCTGAGCTGCCGTGGGCTCTGCCCAGCTGCTGTGTGAACCTCCTTGCAATTTTGTCTATAGGGGTATAGTTAGAACTGCCTCGGTAATGGCAGTCTGCATCCGTAATGGTGGACTGTCTCTGTAATGGCAGACTGCCTAGGTAATGGCAGGCTGCCTCAGTAACGGTGGTCTGCCTCAGTAATGGTGGACTACCTTGGTAGTGGTGGACTGCCTCGGTAATGGCAGACTGCCTTCACCCACAGTGGTGGACTGTCTCGGTTCTAGCTGTGCTTGCTCTGAAACTCAATCCAGAGCGTTTCAGATTGCTGGTCTTTGTGGGGGTGGAACCAGCTGAGCCAGATCACCTGGCTCCCTGTTTCAGTCCCTCCCCTTTTTTTTTTTTTTTTTTCAGTTACTTGGGTGACTGTCTCCCAGACGTTCCAGTCATCAGTTCAAATGACGCCTGGATTTGTGTGAGTTTTTGTGCAGAGACCCGCTGCGCCGGCTGAAACAGCAGCGCTGTGGGCTTGTGGCGCTTTCCTCCCGGGAATCTCCTGGCCTGGCTTTCTGTTTCAGTCCCCTTTGTTTCAGTTGAATGGGAGTCTCGCAGGCGTTCCAGTCGCCAGTTGAAATGGCGCCTGGATTTGTATGAGCTTTTGTGTGGAGACCCGCTGTGATGGCTGAAATGGCTGCAATGGCGGCTCGTGGAGCTTTTCCGCCTGGGAATCTCTTGGTCTCTGGGCAGTAAAAATTAGTTTGTAAATGAGGTAAATACTCACTCTCTGTGTTTTTGCTGGGAACTGCAATCCAGAGCTGTTCCTATTCGGCCATCTTGGATCCCGTCTCACCTCTGTTATTTTCTAAATGTTTGCTACTCAGCTGAGAAAACGCAGGTTCCATTTCTTCCAAGATGCTGTTTCTAATCACTCTTGGTCCATAGCGATTTCTCTGTGTTTAGTAATTTATAGCTTTCTTGTTAGTGCCTTTTATTTGGCATTTAGTCACATATTTCCTGTTACATTTCCTGTATTTTTGTTTTGTTGTTTGTGTTTGTATTCTTTGTCTTCTCAACTCATTTGTAAATTCTAAAAAGATATTCAGCATCATGCGAATACCTGTATAACAAACCCACACATGTACCTCCTGCATTTAAAAGTCGAATAAGAAAAGAGGCGATACTATGTTTATACCTTATAATCTTCCTAACAGTGTCTATTTTTTAAATTGAATTACCTTTTTATTACTTTCTAAAATGCAGGTGCTTTTAAACACTTGTTGCCTAGTATGGGAATAAATCTTTAAAAATTGGCATTTTATTGTTTTGTGGAATCTATTTAAAATTAATTTTTATGCATTAGAATAGGTGTATATATTTTTCTCTGGGAATAATTGGAATAAACAACATAAAAGAGAATAGAGAAAATTTATTTTTTGTAAGTCTTTGTTCTGCTCAATTTAACAGTGCCCAAATACAGATTCAATATTGATACTAGTGGAATAACTTATCGCAACGTTTTTGGGGTACTATAATAAAGTACTTGGATTTTAAATAGAATATAGAATATAAAATGTTATTTTAAGGAAAGCAGGGCCAAGTGTGGTGGCTCACACCTGTAACCCCAGCATTTTGGGAAGCTGAGGCAGGAGGATTACTTGAGCCCGGGAGTTGAGACCAGGCTGGGCAACATAGTGAGACCCTATCTCTTAAAAGAAGAAAGAAAGCAAAATAGAATATTCATATTTAGGTTTATAGTAGGATAAGATTTAAGTAGGAAAGACTGTGATGGGGATAGGTTAAAAAACGGTAATGAGAAATCTAGCACATTATAAAAAATATCATCCTTCTCAAATGGGTACCTTTTATTTAACAAATAATTCACATGTGAGTCTTTGGTTTTAGAGAACAAAAGCATTATGCCAGCATTTTGCTTTTAACATATTTTAAGTCTTAATTGCTTTAATGTTATCCAAGATCAGTGTATCCAACATGCTCTTGCCATTATAGGAGTCTGTATTAGTCCATTTACATTGCTATAAAGAAGTATCTGAGGCTGGGTAATTTATAAAGAAAAGAGTTGTTATTTTGGCTCAGGTTCTGCAAGCTGTACAGGAAACATGGTGCTGGCACCTGCTCCTGATGAGGCCTCAGGAATCTTTCAGTCATGGTGGAAGGCAAAGGAGTCATTGTTATTGTATCACATGGTGAGAGGGGGAGGTTCCAGACCTTTAATTAACCACATCTCGCTTGAACTCAAAGAGTGAGAACTCACTATCATGAAGAGGACACCAAGGCATTCATGAGAGATCTGCCCCCGTGATCCAAACACCTCTCACCAGACCCCATCTCCAACACTGGGGATTACATTTCAACTTGAGATTTGAAAGGGACACACATCCAAACTATATTACAGTCATTTTTTTTTTGCTAGCAGAGTTTTTGAGATGGAGTCTCACTCTGTTGCCTAGGCTGGGGTGCAGTGACTTATCTCGGCTCACTGTAGCCTCCATCTCCAGGGTTCAAGTGATTCCCCTGCCTCAGCCTCCCAAGTAGCCAAGATCACAGATTCGTGCCACCATGCCCTGCTAATTTTTATATTTTTAGTAGAGATGGGGTTTCACTGTCTTAGAATGGTCTTGATAATGGCCTCCAGTGCCATCCATGTTCCTGGAAAGAACAGGATCTCATTCTTTTTTATGGCTGAATAATATTCCATAGTGTATATGTACCACATTTTCTTTATCCAGCCTACCACTGATGAGCATCTAGTTTAATTCCATAGCTTTGCTATTGTCAATAGTGCTGCAGTGAATATATGTATCCATGTGTCTTTATGTTAGATGGGGTTCCACCATGTTGGCCAGGCTCGTCCTGAACTCCTGACCTTGTGATTCACCTGCCTTGGCCTTCCAAAGTGCTGGGATTACAGGCCTGAGCCACCATGCCCAGCCTATAGCAGATTTTTAAAATATACAGATGTTTTAGTATTAGAGCTTCCTTTTTTCTTTTAGCTAGTAATTATTTTTGGAAATTTAATAGACATTTCTGTTAAAATTTTCCTATTAAACTTACACTTTTGAAAAAAAGCAATGACTTTGGCAATAACCCACATTTTTTCTTTATAATATTATATTGCTAAGGTTCATCCATATTATTGCACATTAATGTGATTCATTTTCTTGTCTGCTGTATATTACTCTGCTTGAATAGCTCATGGTTTAGTCATTTACTCTTCTGTTCATTTGGGTCTTTTTCCTAGATTTTTGTTTTTCTATTTTTTATAATTTTGTTTTTTGTTTTTTTGTAGAGTTGGGATCTTGCTCTGTTGCCTGTGTTGGTTTTTAACTCTTAACTTCAAGTGATCCTTCTGTGTTAGCCTCTCAAACACTGGAATTATAGGCATGAACCACTGTGCCTGGCCCAGATGTTTGATATTCTGAAGACACATACATTCTTTTCTTGTACCTATGCAGGTTTTTGGGGAACACATACCTGTAAGTAGAAATGCTGGGTCATATGGTGTATGAGTGTTCAGTTTTAGAAGATTATGTTAATCTCTTCAAGTTGGCTCCTGAGTCCTTTTGACATAGTCCCAGAACAAGGTGTTTGAGGTTTATCTTGTACATTTTCTATTTCAGACTTGGAATCAGCTATTTCTTCAAAGAGCCCTGGTTCTTTGAGAAATATATGTAGAGGCCACAATTAGGCCACAACTTGCACATTATTGCTTTGGTCATTGTTTCTAGGCCTTCATAGTGGTCTGAGCTGGAAAACAGTATTTTTTCAAAACAGAAAATGTCACGAGTTTTTACTGATATTTATGATTTGAATTTTTTAATGCAGGGTTTTTACTTCCTTGATTTTACCTTTTGTATCTGATTTCTTATGCTGAAAATGTTATTTCTAAATAACAAATATTTACACTTATTACACTAAAGCAAATATAGTTTTAAAATAACAGTATCAATATCATTACTAGCATATGGTTACCCAAACTAGTAATTTCTTGGCATTTCTCTGTCTCTTTACAATCTCCTCTCCTCCATAGGATATTCCATTAGGGATGAACAGAAAATTGCTGTAATTTAAAGTCACTTGAAATAGTTCTTGGTATGGTTGAATTTAGTTTCGTTTTTGGTTTTTAAAATGGCTTTTCCCTCCTTATTTAACTTCACAAAATATTAAAAATTTGTAAACTATTATGTGGTTCCCAAATCAAATCTATAAAACAAGGCCTTGAGAGAAGCTTAGATTTCATTCCTTTTCACTCCACCTTGGTCTCTCCCTCCATCTCTCTCTCTTTCTGTATTTTTTTTTTACTTTTTAGTTTAGCCTTCTTTTGAAAAAGTATATGTGTATATCTCCTTCTTAGATACTGTAAGATACTGTATCCTCTGATTTTTTTCACATACCACTTTATTCTGAAGATCATGCCATAGGACTGCATAGAGATATTTCCCTTTTTTTTTTTTTTTTTTAACAGCTGCAGAGAACCACATTGTGTAGATGTACTGTGCTTATTCAGCCATTTCCCTCTTGATGGATATTTGGGTTGTTTCTGTTCCTTTGCTCTTACACATAGTGCTGCAGTGAATTGCATTGGATTTTTATCTTTGTGTTTTGACATTCTTAGAATTTGTAGGTCTAAGAGTAAATGCCTATTTTGTACTGCAGTTTAGTGAGTAGAGTTTAACAAAGCTCCTTTGGTGAATCTGCATCCTTCCTGACCTCTGCAGTGGAGAATCACTCTAGTTGTTAAAACTCCTTGTGGGAGGCATGGTGACTAAGTTGCCTCTTAGGTAGATAAGAGGCGTGCCGCTTGTAGGTCACTTGATTGCTTAAGCTGACTAGCTGAGGTACAGATGGGCCTTTATTTGAATAGGGCCCTTCTGAAACGGAAGATAACTAAAATATGAAATCATAACCTTTAGAACCAGGTATTTCTAAATTATAGAGCTTTCTCAGAGGAAAATATAAAATGGCAGAAAAGGGTTTGAGAGTCCATAGGTGATAGTTCTGCTGATGCTATCAGTAGGGCTGAACCAATGATCCTGATTTCATGTGTTTATCCTGGAAAGTTTGGTTCTATGGCTTAAGCCTGTAGATCCCGCAGGGATTTAGGTTCCAGTCATGAAGCATATTGAATTCCCCCTAACTGCTATCATTATCTATGACTATGTTTTAAAATTTATTTATTTTTTAGAGATGAGGTCTTACTCTGTCACTCAGGCTGGAATGCCATGGTAGGACAATTTTTATTGTGCAATCACATGTTGCCCCTTGACTTGCAATGTATTACGGACACCCTTAATGTCTGACATCTCAGAGCCCTCTTTTGAAGGAGTGAGATTTATTGGATTTATCTTTCCTATGCCAAAAATCTCTGAAAAATTACGGGTGAGTGTATGCAGCAAAGTCTTTAGGGTAGAGATCCTGTCTCTTCTTCCTAGCACAGTGGCTGGAATATACAAGATTACTAAGAGATCTTGAATGAATAATGAATTCATTCAATTGGGAGTAGAAGGAAGTAGCTGAGAGTAGAGGGAAAGGTTTTTGTTGTTTTATTTCCTTTTTAAAAAATATGAGACACTTGAACATAGTAATGTGTATACGGATGAATGTATTTATTTATAAATGAAAGCTAAGCTAATTTTTCTTATGTATTAGCAAAGTTTATATTGTACATAAGAAATGTTGAATTTGAGGGTCTTAGTTTTTGAAATCTTAGAATAAATGCTGATATTTCAGAGAAGAGGTTTAGATCATTTTGAAAGACATTTGTAAGGTAGACTTTAGTGGATAGTGGTTGATTGGATGTGAGTGGTAAGGGAGAAGGATGAGAAAAGAACTATATATAAGTTTCTGCCTTGAGCAATTGAATGATAGTATTATTTACTAAAACTGGATTGACAGGAAAATAGATAGGTTTGCTTGATGAAGAGAAGATAATTTTGGTCCTTGGTAAGTAACATTATATGAAGGAATTCTTATTTCAGGAGTTGGGGGTAGGTGAAAGGGAAACAGCATACCTTCCTGTGTGTGTGTGTGTGTGTGTGTGTGTGTGTGTGTGTGTGTGTGTGT
>NW_022436966.1:9867253-9887114 GCF_009761245.1 Sapajus apella
TGTGTGTGTGTGTGTGTGTGTGTGTGTGTGTGTGTGTGTGTGTGTGTGTTTGATACTTAATTCTTTAGATGGAAATTGAAGCTGTGAAAGCAGATATGATCACCCAAGGATAGCACATAGAGTGAGAAGAGGACCTAGGACAGAATATTGAGGAATATTAGACACAAGCAGAAAAATGGTACTTAAGGAAGAATGGTTGGAAAGATAGGAAATAAACTAGTTTGGGGAGCAAAGAGAAGAAAATGTTACTAGAAAGCGGAGATGTTAACAGCATCAAATAATAGGAGAAACCTCAAGTGATATAAGGCCTGAGCAACGTCCATTAGGTTTAGTAACAAGGAGATCATTGGTGACCTTAGCGAAAGCAGTTTCTTTGGGTGGTGAAAATAGAAACTATAGTTCAGGGATTGTGAATATATGAAGAAAAATTCTTTCAAGAGTTGGTTTTTAAACCAAGTAGAATGGTGGTAATTGGGATTAGAGGAAGGGGTGTGTGTGTGTTTCCTAAGATGGGAGACACTTAAATATAGTTAATGCTATTGAGAATGTGTGAGATAAAGAATCTGCACATGAGGACATAGGAGAAGGCAGTATAATTATGGCAGAACCAAGTTTTACAGAAGACAAGGAGAAAGAGAGAAAGCATTGGTTGATGCATTTGACGATGTTTAAGACAGAGTGGGAGGGAGTTCAGAGGGTATTACAGAAAGGTCTGGTGTGGAGGAAAGCAGTGGGAGATGGCATAGGAAAGAGAGGGAGTGAGCACATTTTTACTGCATAAAAAACTAAATTTCAGATCTCTCTTTCTTACTATTTGAAACAACAAGATCAGAACCTTGAGTGGAAGTAGCTACCGCTGTGGGTGTGTTCTTATGTCTGTCTTCCTAATTCCTGTTTATGAAAATAGTTTTCAAATATCTTTTATTCTAATGAACTGGTAATTTTTTTTCTAGTTTTCATTAAAGTATAAAATACTTTCTTGACTATGGTGTTTTTGTTTCTGAATCCATTAATTCTGCTAATTTTATTATTTCCTTTTAATTACTTTGAATTTCCTTTGCAGCTTTTTATTTTTAATTTTTTTAGGTAGATGCTTAGCACAAATTATGTATATATATATATTTTGAGAAGAAGTCTCACTCTGTCGCCCAGGCTGGAGTGCAATGGCATGATCCTGGCTCACTGCAACCTCTGCCTCCCAGGTTCAAGCGATTCTCCCTGCCTCATCCTCCAAAGTAGCTGGCATTACAGGCATCTGTCATCATGCCCAGCTAATTTTTGTATTTTTAGTAGAGACCAGGTTTCACCATATTGACCGGGCTGGTCTTGAACTCTTGATCTCAGGTAATCCACCAGCCTTGGCCTCCCAAAATGCAGGGATTACAGGTGTGAGCCAACATGCCTGGACAACAAATGATACTTTCATCACTGTTTTTAACGTACATACTTAAAACTTTTTCTGTTGATATTTTTTTTTTTCACCCATGGTTGTTTAGAAATGTGTTTCCTGATTCTTAACATATGGACATTTATTTTAATTTTTTTTTTCTTGAGTTCCAGCTGAATTAGTTAGAAAATGTATTTTGCTGAGTATGATGGCTCATGCCTATAATCCTAGTTATTCAGGAGGCTGAGGCTGGATGATCGCTTGAGGCCAGGAGTTTGAAATAAGCCTGGGAAACATGGTGAGATCCCGGTTTCTTAAAAAAAAAAAAAGGAAAGAAAATGTATTTTTTATGATGAAAGTACCTTAGGATTTGTCAGGACTTAGGGTATTATGGCCCATTTGATTTTTTTATGTCCAAATTGAGTTTTAAAAGAGTATATATTCTGTAGCTTTTGAGTGTAGTGTTCTCTATGTGCCCATTGCGACAGATTTGTTAATGGTGTTCTAAAATCTATATCTGTTCTGATTTTTTTTTTTCTAATTGCCATTCAGGAAACTAAGAGTAGATTAAGTTCTGTTAGCTTTTATTTTATATGTTTTGAAGGTGTGTTATCAGATGCATGTTAATTATAAATTGTTTTTTCATGGTGAGTTGAACCTCTGTCATTATAAACTGACTCTTTAGTGATAATTCTTAAATTCTTTTTTTGCTTGATATTAATATAACTGCACCACATATCTTTTTGTTAGTATTTTAATGAAAAATCATTTTTACCTTCCTCTTTCAATCTTTGTGTATCCTTATATTTTAGATGTGTCTCTTGTAAGTATTATGTAATACTTATGTATGTTCGCTTTTTTAAAAAAAAATTTGGGATTGCCGCTAGTATTTATTTTTGTTTTGAGTTATATGTCTTGTTTTTAATTAATAATTTTTTTATTAATACATAATGTACATATTTTCAGAGTATATGTGATAATTTTGATACATTCATATATCAAATCAGGGTAATTAGAATATCTGTCACCTTAAGTATTTATCTTTATGGTAGAAATATTTGAATTATTCTCTTCTAGCTATTTTGAAATGTATAATAGATTACTGTTAAGTACAGTCATTCTACTGATCTGTCAAACACCATTCATATCTATTAATAAACTGCTCTTCATCATCCCCCACCCTACCTTCCAAGCCTCTGGTACCCGCAAGTCTACTCTCTATCTTCATGACAGCCACCTTTTTTTTTTTTTTTTTTTTTTTTTTTAACCTTCCACATATGAGTGAGAACATGTGATATTTGTCTTTCTCTACTTGGCTTACTTCACTTAACATGATGACCTCCATTTCCATCAATGTTGCTGCAAATGACAGAATGTCATTTTTTATAATGGCTGAATAATATTTCAGTGTGTTTGTGTGTATGTGTGTGTTTGTTTATTGATGGGCACTTGGGTTTTTTCCATCCTTTAGCTATTGTGAATAGTGCTGCAATAAAATGGGAAGGCAAATATCACTTTGATATATTGATTTCCTTTCTTTCATATATATACACAGTAGTGGAATTGCTGGATCTTATGGTAGTTCTATTTTTAGTTTTTGAGAAATCTCCATACTCTGTTTCATAATGGCTGTATTGATTTACATTCCTTCCAACAGTGCTTAATAGTTGAGCCTACTCTCCTTTTTCTCTACATCCTCACCAGCATCTGTTGTTTTCTTGGTCTTTTTGATAATAGCCATTCTAACTGGGTAAGGCGATGTCTCTGTGGTTTTGATTTATATTTCATTGATGATTAGCGTTCAGCATTTTAAATATATTTCTTGGTCATTTGTATGTCTCCTTTGAGATATGTTTTTTCGTTTGCCTACTTTTTAATAGGATTATTTGTTAAACTGTCTTTGAAACAACCGCAGTCTTTCATGTTTCCCAGCTCTCTAATCTGGAATTAATTCTTTCTATTGAGTTTCTGATTTCAAGAATTATGTTTTTCATTTCTAGTTTATTTACTTTCTCTGAAATCTTTTGTCTTTTTTTAAAGTTTTCTATTCTCTGCAGTATTTCTAACCTTATTTTATGTCTGTAGATATAAATATAGTTTATTATCTGTGCCTGATAATTCCAATATACTAAGTTTTTGAGTTGTTCCTGCTTTCTAATGTTTTTATTGGTTCTTTTTCATGATACCTTGTTTTAGTATGTCATTTTTTAAATTTGAAAAATTAAATAAGCCTTTGGGTTCTGGAACAATCATGTAATTATTCTTCCAAGAGGAACTTTGTTTGCTTTTGCTGTACATTCGAGGTCACTTACAAGACCGCGACCACTTTGGACTAAATCAAGATTTAAAATGCTTTAAACACCCCAGTCAAGAGAATTTGGACTGTAACTCTATGCGATGGCTTGCTTCAGTCTACGTTTTCTCAGGTACCCTGGCCTCCTTTCAGTGCCAGGGCAACTTTTGTTTGAGTTCTCTAGAGGTAGGAAAGATTGGGTGAGTTTATTTTCTTTCTCTTTTATGTTGAAAATTCAAACTTGTTTGTAAAGATGGATTGTCTATTAGATCCCCTACCTTGGGCAGGGCTGGACTTTGTCTTCTTTCCTCTTGAATTTAAAAGCTACATTACTGTTTTGCACTGAGTTCATATTAAAGTTTCTGAGTTATCTATTTCCACATACCTCATGCATAAAATATCTCCTTTTACCATTTTTCACTTACATTTTATTTGTTAGAAGGAACAGGAATGAATGTCACCCCCCTTTATCCATTTTGCTGATCAGAGGAGCTAATTAAAGGCTAAGGCTCTGCCAAGCATGGCTCTCATCTTTCTGCTTCAGTGAATATAGTATCCCACGATGTTTTTGTAGGTATGGTTTCTTGGTGAGCTGGGTTAGACGTAGGATGCTGAGAAGCATGGCTGTCAGATTTTAGGAGATTGTATTGTTACAGTTGGCCTCGAGGATCATGGGAGCAAGAACCTGCATCAGTCTAGCAAAGGGAAAGTTTTTAGTAAGTTTTATATACGTCAGGAAAAGCTTTCAATTCACAGGCACATTTCACAATACTTTTTAAAAAAAAATCTGAACTCCTTATATCACTATAAAACCCAGCTCTCAGGATAAGTAATAGGAACCTGTCATAAAAAACTAGAGGGGCTGGAAGAGCAAGACTTTGTAGACCATTGTTCCATTTTTTGCCAAGGAGGTGTCATATTCTTGTGTACCTTCAACCTCTAGAGAATACACCGTGGTCCATGAATACTTGAATGTTTCTAGGTGGATCTGAGCTCTACTTGACATCATGGCACCAAGGAAATCACTTGGATTTTTTTAATGTCCTATAGAGAAACAAATTATATAAATCATCTCAACTAGAGAGAAGGTGAAAAATAAAATGTTCAGGTAGATTATCACAGGGTGGATAAGAAAATGCATCATAATATAAGCCTGACGCTGTAGAACAAAGGATAATAGACACTATCCAAAGAAGATTTGATTACATACCTTTGCAGTTTAAATGGGGAGCCTGGACTAGGTTTCAATTTGGATGGAAGCCCTCCATTTTCATGTATCTCTCTCTTTGTTTCTTTCTCTTTCTCTCCCTCCTCTCTCTCTCTCTCTCTCTCTCTCTCTCACATACACACACACACACACACACACACACACACTCACTCACTGTACTCACACACTTTAACACTTAGGACTGCTACTCTAAGCCAAATTGTATTTGGCTCTCTCCTGGCTTTCAACACTGGAGGTTGGCAAGTTGGAGAACTGGTATACTTACCCGCCAGGGAATTCTGTAATCCATGGCCATGGCACCCTGCTGCTAGAAAAGGAATAGGATTGGCTCTCCCAAGTGTAGATAATGGATCATAAAGTCTTTGGAAACGCCTTAGAGTACTTTTCTGTTCTGCCTGAGTTTCTCTTTTTCTCCGTCCAGCTTACTTTATGAATTCTTAGTTTTAACTATGTAAAGTCAATGTTGACACTAGTAATTCACGTGAATAGTGTGTTACTTATGCCTGATTACCATATAGAATTGCAATAATGACTTGTAATCATCAGGTACATTATTAAATAAGGGTCAAGTTAATATTTTAAATTTAATATAATATGGTAATTTATAATTCACAGATGTACATTTAAAGAAGTTATTGCTCAACACTGTTACAGGAACATTAATTTAAAAAATCTAGTAACTGTTTATTGAGGAAACTATAGAAGCATACCTTTCCGTATACACAGCTTTTAAAATATGATTCTGGGAGAAGAACAGGAAAAAGAGCCTACTGTCTGCTACTCTGTTTTTCTCAGGAAGCCAGAGGAGTAGAGGGAAGGGAAGATCCACTATTACTGCTTTTGGCCATGAAGAGGCCACCTACCATTTTCATTTTTGTCTGTTAATTTTGACATTGAAATACATTCTAGATATTTAAAAGTTAGTCTTTTTGAAATAACAGAATTAGTTTGAACACATTTGAAATGAGTATTTCAGTGTACATTTAGAATATTTTAAATAGATTACAATTAAAATCTATAATTTTAATATATTCCAAACTTAATAGTTTATAAATCCTTTATAAGTCAAACAAAGTTAAACTTTTATAAGTTAAAGATAACGAAGTTTAGATGATTGATGTAGTGTGGCAGTATCATGGTGGTGATGGTATGGGTTTTTGTTTTAAGTGCTGAAAAATCTTTATTAAATTTGTGGAATTATTGAGTAAACACTAGGTGGTGCAATTGTGCAAGGACCATATAATGAAGTATGCATTTTTTGAAAAAAGGTGTTAGGATGAAATTATGGTTCGAATAAACTCTTTGGAAACAAGAATTCTCAAAATACTAAAATAGAATGAATTAACCTTGCTTTGCTATTAATTGGTCCGGGATTTAAATGGGGACCTATCTTGTAATTTACACTAGAGGTCTCAAGCTGTTGGTATGTTGTTTGTATTGCATTTTAAGCTCAACTAACCACACCACCCTCCTCAACGTACAAATAAAGTACATAACATATAAAAGAAAATATGATGACAAAAAAACCGATCCAATTTGGTTTTCTGTAAAATTGAAATATTGACTTGCTCTCTGACTACAATTAAAGAGGTTTACCTTCTACTATTTCAAATTATTCTAAAATGCCCTAGGATTTGAGTACTTTTCTGTAATATTATATCTCATCGAGTAATTGTTGATCAGTTGAAACTTGAAAAGTAGCTTTCCTTTTGGCATATGTGTCTTCTTTTATTCACTAAAAAAACCCTTGCATTCCTATGCGAGTTCAAGTCATTAAATTATTAAATTGAAGAGTCAGTTTCTGAGATGAAAAAGAATTATTGTTTCCTTTATATGTTGAGTTAAAAAAATTATATGGATAATAATTTAAAGCCTTGAGTCTTAATTCTGAGAGGTTTCATTTTCCTTTTTTTTTTTTCCAGTTTGAGATAAAATACTTTTTGGGAATTAAAAAGAAAAGTCATCTATGTGTTCCCATGATTTTGTGAATAATATTTCTGTTAAATTTGTATTTAAATATTTTTCAATATTTTTGAAGTACAACATGAGGCTGTCTTACCATTTCAAAGCATTCAGTGGTAATCACGGAAAATCGGGATCAATTTAAGTACTTCAGTAGGCTATTATAACTGACAATTACACAAACTATATGTGTATTTGCATATGTTATTTTTCTGTGAATAGGATAATGCTCGCTCAAATACAGTCGTACAAAACTGATTTTTATGTTTCACTAATGTGAAACAATATAGGATATAAATTAGTTTCTTTTAAAACATCTTCCATTCACAAAAAACCATACAAAAATTATATCATTTTTGGAAATCTAGATTAACATTTTGTGAAATGTTTTCCCTATAATGTTACACTACTTCAAGACTACCACCTTCAGTATTTTGCTTTTGAATATTTGATATTTTTATTTTGAGGTGATATCATTTCATTGCTATGAATAAATTATTACACATTTATTTCAAAATATGTTCAAGTTTCCTTATATCAGACTAATTACATTTTTACTAGTAATTAGCAGAGGAGGTTTGAAGGGAAGAGTTGTTTTCCTTCTGTTTGTGAAACAGATGTATATGTGCACAGACTCACGGACACACATATGCATCAGAGACTGCTTGGGATTACTCTAAGTCCAGGCAGCTGGGCCATTGCTCATGGCTTATTTGATGATATATATTTTCATTTAAAATTTATTTTAAGTCTCCTTTGAAACTTTTGGAATGAAACATGTAATTAATATTTTATTTTAAAAATACATATTTAGTATTTGAGTAATGCAAGCCAGTTTTAGACAAAATGTTAGAGAAATCATTTGTGGAATTGAAAAATCACTATTTTTATAGTAGTTGGCAGCCTTTATAAAGTGACTTGCTGCTTTGCAAATATATCCATTATCGCAATTGCCACCATTTAATGGCACCCATGTAGCTACATTAGCCAGGGGGCTGAATAGCCATGAAAATGGGAGTAACCTCTGACCTCAGAAATCGTTCTTTTGAAAGAGGATTGAAACATTGGTGATAGGAAATTTGAATTGCTCTTGCAGCTGCAGTGTTTGTTCTGTGAATACTTAATTTAGTTTAGAGCTATACTTTCTCTTCCAAATCTGTCAGTCTTTCAGAAGCATCAAATTCACTTCAGGAAGAAGAAAAAAATGCTTCCTTCCCAGGCCTGTATTATTGAATGCAGTATTCAGGCTTCAAATAGTTTCATTTAGGTAATACATATAGTCTCAAGAATGAGAGTCCTCACATTTGACACGCTCTGTTAAATATATAGCTCACTCAAACCCCGTCCAAGATATTGCTATGCAGTCACTTATTTTGGATAATCCTTTTAATGACTATAACTCAACTTCTTAGCTATGTAGAGAACTGATAGAGTGTGTGTGTGTATGTACAAATTAGTATATAAATATGTATATGTGTATATATGCATTATTTAAATATGTTTAGGCCTTATAAAGAATTTGGAGTTTTTATACATGTGCAAATTATTTTGATATTTGAAAGATAAACCATGTATAAACTGTGAAGTTTTGTGTTTGGTGCATAGAGTTACACATAGAATACTCATTAAGGTAATGGGATTGCTATGACTAATTCTCACATGCTGACTGAAAATTTAGCTCAAAGAGATTTGGAAGTGATGTCAAAAAAGCAAGTTGGTCTGTGGTCTCATTAGTTTGATGTTACTAACTAGTCGGTATGCCACTGGCTTATATGACTCATATCTTTACCTTTAACATTAAGTAATGCATTTATTGATCAGAGAAGGGAGAAATAAGGGCAGAAACCCAGCATTTGCTGGTTTAATAACAAACAGGGACAAAATTGAAACATTTGCTATATATTTTAATATTTGCTATTCTACTTTTATAACAATAAATGGTTTTGAGAAAACAAAGAATGTTATGGTCAAAAAACCAGTATTTATGAGAATAATCTGAAATATACTTTTTCAGCATAACACAATTAAGAATAATGTGAAATGAAAAACCATGTATGATTGTAACTTACTTTTATTATACATTATTGCATTATAACTCTTGATAGTAACAAATTATTTGTTTGCATGCAGTTTTGAAAAACTACAAAGTATACTGAAACCCATTTGGCTTAAAATGCTTATTAGGCTGGGCATGGTGGCTCAAACCTGTAATCTCAGCACTTTGGAAGGCCAAAGTGGTTAGATCACTTGAGGCCAGGAGTTTGAGACTAGCCTGACCAACATGGCAAACTCCATCTCTACTGAAAACACAAAAATTAGCTAGGTGAGAGGCCAGCTACTTGACAGGCCGAGGCACGAGAATCATGTGAACCCGGGAGGCAAGTGTGTAGTGAGCCAAGATCATGCTTCTGCACCTCAGCCTGGGCCACGGAGGGAGACTCTGCCTCAAAAACAAACAAACAAAACACCAACCTGGGAAACATGTCAAAACCCCATCTCTACCAAAAAAAATTAGCCAGGTATGATGGTGTGTACCTGTAGTCCCAGGTCCCTAGGAGGCTGAGGAGGGAGGATCACTTGAGTCCGACTGGTTGTGGCTTCAGTGAACCAAGATCGCCCCATTGTACTTCAGCCTGGGCAACAGAGTAAGACTCTCATAAAACAAAACAAAAAACATTAAATCAAAATGAGTCCAATTAAAAACTGAAATATAGAATTTAATCATGTTTTAATTAGGAAAATATACAACATAGTTCTAGTTTGCTACTTTTTGCATTTCATATTTAACATAAGCAGTTACATACAGAGACATGATTATAAGCAAATATGCTATAAAACAATCTCATATTTTCTGGCCCATCATTAGTATTTCCTTATGTTTTAAAGTTTAGGGTGCCTTTTGGTGAACATAGAGTCTATTCCTTAGACAACCATAAGGGGGGTATTCTATGTCAACAAGCTGCTCGTTACTCTCCTTATCCCACAATGAAAGGAGGTCTTTATACAAACAGGCTTCTCTATTTGAACAGTGTGTACGTAATTATCTACTCTGATGGTGAACATTTTGTGTAATGAATTTTCAGAATTCCATAACTCTTAATTCATTCAAATAATTGTGTTTGTACTAATTGTTTATCCTCTGACTTTATAGGAGTTTAATAATAAAAATAAAAGAGAAAGATTCTGATGTTTTAAAGGAATATTGAGGTCAAATAAATAATTGTCTATTGTTTATAAAAATAATTAGTAAATTAAATACTATTTCTAATATGGAAAACTTGTTTTTATCTTGAATATACTTATGCATACCATCTTTAAGTCACCTTTAGTGATAACAGAAAAGTTTCTATGTAGGTATTATTTTAAAATTTAATCCTCAAGAGACTATTCATTACATAGCTCTTAGAACATAACCTTTTAATAGAATATCCTGCTTTTATTTAACATTCCAATGAGAATGGTGAAATTATTAAATTAAGTACTAAAGAATGCAAAACATGTCCTGAATAACTCAAGAAATGACTAATTATTATTTACTCATCCATCTATCTATAAATAAATGGCAATACTTAATAGAATTACTGGTTCACATTTTCTGATTATCTGTAGATAATAGAATAGTTTACTGGAAAGAAATACACTAGTAAAAAATTAATTTGATACATAAAGTTTTACCTGAGTTTTTAAAAATTATATATATATATTTGAGATAGAGTCTTGCTATATCACCCACACTGGAGTGCAGTGGTACGATCTGAGCTCACTGCAACCTCCTCCTCCCAAGTTAAAACACTTCTCGTGCCTCAGCCTCCCAAGTAGCTGGGATTACAGGCATGCGCCACCATGCCTAGCTAAGTTTTGTATTTTTACTAGAGACAGGGTTACATTAGCCAGGCAGTTTTCAAACTCCTGGCCTCAAGTAATCTACCTGCTTTGGCCTCCCAAAGTGCTGCGATCACAGGCATAAGCTGATTTTTTTTTTTTTTAAACTGTCATTTGTGATATAGACCTTATCCAATGCAGTCAGTTTAGTCTAACTACTTGTTACAGAAGCATTGGCAATTCAAAATAATTTCTGTCCGCTTTCACCTTGTAATATCTGTACAATTTTTACTTCAAATGAAAAAGAGGCTTTAGATATAAAAAGCCGGATTGGGATGAGATAATGCAGTTTTTCACATAAATGTAAATTATGGGTTAACTGTTTTAGAAAATACAAGTTTTTAAAAACTAATTGATTATTTGGGGAAAGTTTCACTTTTCATCAAATACTATTTTTGATAAAATATGTTTCCTATAAATATTTTAGCAACAAATATTTGAACATTCTTTAATGATATGTTAAAGGTCTGGGAGACTTGGGTTCAAGAATTGCAAAGGAGAAAATTGAGAAAAGTCTGAGAAATAGACACCAGCTGTGAATTTTAATGACTGGTATTATATTGTTTTGAAAACATTTTCACTAACCACAGAGTTATTTTGCAAGTCACCTTACATGATTTTTCAGAAGAGAATAAAAGTGACTGATTTCTATTGATAGGATTCTGACTCTCAGAGCTATTATACAATGAAATTCAGGCTGATTTTATCTTGTATGCTACTTGATTACTTTGAAAAATATAAATCTTTATAACTGCTGAGCTCTTGTCAGTTTGAAAATATATATTCTTTAAAAATATTTTCCTTGAATGATACGTGAATGACTGTTTTTAAAGGAGTTGTTGACACTAGTGATTTAGGTGGTTGATATTAAGCTGTAAAGAAAATACACAGGGCAATGCGATATATTTAAAGCAGATTTATGTTGGGATATGCTAAAATTGTTAGGATATGGAAATCATCTTTATAGCTGGGCAACTGTACTTGTATAAATTTCCCTCCCATAGAATGCACGAAACAATTTGTCAAAGGCAAATTTTCTATTATAAAGTGATGGCTTCAAATATTTTGAAATTATGAAAGCACTAAACTCAAGTGGATTTCAGTATTCTAATTCTGTGGGATATTCACATTTCTCAGTGTTTCTCTTTTTTATACACTAACATATTAATGAATTCATGTATAGTAAGTCAATTTTTAATATCTTGGGATTCTGTACATCTAATTGTGTAATTTTACATATTTTTAATATTGCTGATAGTAATTTATAAATACTTGATTATATACAGTTGAGGGATTGATTATTTTTTATTTGTTTAAAGGCAGGGATTTGACTTATTTACTCTTGAGATCCCTTTCTCAGCATTATGAATATACTTTTCTATTGTATATCATGTTCTTTGAAGTTTAAGATTTATTTTGACCTATCCGAAATTAAAAAAAAAAAACCCTCAAAACTTTGTTTTTTAGAACATATTATATGATGATTGCAAATTTATCTGATTTGGATTTTGCCATGGGGGACGTATGTTCTTATTCAGCAGAGATGGCGTTCATTCATTCATTCATTTATTCATTCATCAGACAACAGATATTTATAGAACATTGGCTATGTTCAAGAACCTGTGTATAAAATAGTAAGTTACCTGTTATGGTTCAACTTGCTTACAGTTTTGTGGAGGAGACAAACAAGTAAATACGTAGTTAAAATCTAAGTGTGTAAGATCATGTTATGATTGAAGAAAGCACAAGGTACTCTGAAAGTACCTATGGTGAAATTGGGTTTGACCATTTAATTGAATCCTGATGTTGGGGAAAGCTCCCTGGAGAAAAGTTTTGGCTAATCTGAGGCCTAGCATGTATAATCATTAAGTCAGGTGAAGGGTTGGAAGTGAGAACGAAGTAGGGATAGGTAAGTGCAATTTCAGATGAAACGATATGTAAAAAGGCTAGGGAACATGGTATGACTCATAGGACCCTAAGACTTTAGTGTTCAGAGGTGAGGCTACAACTGTGAGGAAGGATCATTTCATGCATGGTCTTGTGTATCATCATGAACCAGAATTTCATCCTTGGTGCAATAAGTAGTCATTAAGGCTTTTCAGAGAAGTGATATAATTGTTTTTTGGAAAAATTTCTCTGGCAACAATGTGGAGAATGGATTGAAAAGACCCAAATTAGAGGTAGGGATACAAAATGAGAACTTTCTGAGCTATTACTTGAGAGGCAATAGCAGCATAAACTGTGATAGCAGTTTATGTGTAGCAGCAGGGATGAAGAAAACTAGATGAATTTGTGAAATATTTAACTACTAATAGCAACAGAGTTGATTTACTAGATGTGGAGATTTGTGGAAGAAACAGTAGTGAAAGTGGCACAAGTTTTTGGCAAAGATAACTAGGTGGTTGGTGCTTCCATTCAATGTGATTGTAAGGAACCACGGAAGGAGTCTGAAAGCAAAAAATGTGAATTCAGCTTTAGAAATGGTGGGCCGGGCTCGGTGGCTCAAGCTCGTAATTCCAGCGTTATGAGAGGTTAAGGTGGGCGGATTGCTTGAGGCTGAGTTTGAGACCAGCCTGGCCAACATGGCGAAACCCGTCTCCATTAAAAATACAAAAAAATTAGCTGGGTGTGGTGGTGCATGCCTGTAGTCCCAGCTACTCGGGAGGTTGAGGCACAAGAATCATTTGAACTTGGGAGTTTGAGGCATAAGAATCATTTGAACTCAGGAGGAAAAGGTTGCAGTGAGCCAAGATCACGCCATGGCACTCTAGGCTGGGCAACAGAGCAAAATTCTATTTCAAAAAAAAAAAAAAAGCATGAACAATCTGAGATTTTACCATGTTTTCAGACTAACAAGTTGACCTATCAGTTGCATGGATCCTGTTAGAAAACATGACCTTGGGTCAGAGATGAAGGACAGTTTATTACTCATGGTAACAGAGTAGCTGAGGTATCAACATTTTTGCACTGGCTCTCTGAACTTTAATCCCCTTAGGGTGACATGAAGAGGGCCAGATGACACATGTACATATAGTGGGTTGCATTATAGGAAAGGAACTACAAGCTTAAGAAACACAAGTTTTCTATACTGAATATAAGGCATACCTGCCCTTTGCTCCATTAGAGACACTAGCTTAATTTTCTAAGGCTGCTTGCTATCTTTGAACAAATAGTCAAGAACAAAGCAGTATGTTTCTTGCAGAAATGTGAGAGACCTCTAGAGAATTATTGTCCAGTACCTGAAACATAATTTTTATCCTTATTTCACTCATATTCTAAAAAATAAAAGTTATTTCTTTTAATAGGTGACACAAGTTGATGTGGAAACCTTGTTTCATTGACTGTGTGTTCTCTTACCTAATCTCCATTCATTGAATATTTATTGAATACTTTGATACATTGGGAAATATTATAGAGCAAATTTATGTTATTCATTCTAGTTCAGGTACTCAGATGTGTAAGCAAAGAAATAATCAAGATAATCCTAGACAAGGATAAGCTCAATAATGTTAAAACCAAAACAGAATGATGTGACAAAAAACTAGGATGGAAGTATGGAGGTTATTGGAGAAGACTTTTAGGAAGAAATAACATTTGCATGGAGATCAGACTCGTGAGAAGCAGCCAGCCATGTAAAAATCACAGGGAAGACATTTCTACATAAAAGAACATCAAATACAAAGGCCCTGAAATGGGAATCAGCTTGATATTTTTTGAGGAATAGAAAACACAAGTTTCTGAAGGATGGTCAGCTAAGGGGGAAAATGGTGAAAGATGAGTTTGGAAAGGTAGGTCATGGCAAGAAGTTTGAATTTTATTCTGATATCTTTAACCTTTGTTACTCCTCTGTATCTTTCCTCTTAATTTACAAATATTTTAGGCCTTTTCCCTTTAAACAATTCCTTTTCAAACAGTTGCCACTGCTTCTCCTTTTTTCTCCAAATACTTTAAAATAGAAGAGAGTGAAAAGATAAACATAATAGTGTTGGACAACAAGAAATAGTGCCATCAAAAATTGTGAGGAATTCCTTAGAGACAGAAGCAGAAGGCTGGAAAACAAGTACATACTCAAAATGACAAACGAGAAAAAACAACTGTGCATGAAAGTAGAGCCTCAAAAACTTGAAGTCTTTGTTGTAGGGATCTGTGCCTTAAATAGAAAGTCTGGTATGGTTTTTTCCCCCAATTCCTCCTCTCTTCTCAAGATATGCGCATGCATGAGAGAGCACATGTATGTTTGTGCGTACACACACACGCACACACACACACACACACACACACACACACAGAGTAGCAACAGCAAGCAACAGAAGTATTTGCCCTTTCTTGAAATTCAAATGCTGTGCTTTCCCAGATAAGCCACTTACCTGGGAAAGGCTTCCGGTGTGGCTGTTGCTGCCTGAGGAAAGAGCAGAACCTGAAGTAACTTGGGACTTCCCTTTGTTGCAGACATAGATGGGAGGAAAAAATGAAAAGGAAAGGCAGCCCTGCCTAGGAGGAGAATACATTAAAGTACTCCACTGTACTTTACCAGTGGAAAGCTCTTTTTTTTTGCCAGTTAGGGTGCCCTCAACTTACCTCCCTGGCCCACACAGCTTAATGTGGCCACAGCAACTAACATAATGGCAGTCAGCCCTTTTCTTTAGGAAAGAGACCAGATGGAGGAAACTGTGTGTACTCATCAACTTAGATCTTCATTTATAAATATGATTGATAGGCCAGGGTCATCAGATACTTATGAAAACCAGTAGCTGGAAAAAGAAGAGCCAAGATGGACAACAGGTTTGGATGAAACATTGAATTTAAAGAAGAGTACATAAAATATATTTTAATAATTCCATAGGCTAATAAAATAAGAACAGATGACTATCCAAAAGAAGCAATAAGAGAGACTTTTAGTTTTTAGTTTTTAAAATTTTATTTTAGGTTCAATAGTACATGTGCAGGTTTGTTATATAGGTAAATTGCATGTCACAGGGGTTTGGTGTACAGGTTATTTTGTCACCCAGGAAATAAGTATAGTACCCAACAGATAGTTTTTCTGTCCTCACCCTTCTCCCACCCTTTACCCTCAAGTAGGTCCTGGGTCTGTTGTTCCCTTCTTTGTGTCCATATGTACTCAGTGTTTAGCTCCCACTCATAAGCAAGAATATGTGGTATTTGGTTTTCTTTTCCTATGTTAGTTTGCTTAGGTTAACGACCCCCAGCTCCATTCATGTTGCTGCAAAGGACATAACCTTATTATTTTTTAGGGCTGAGCAGTATTCCACTGTGTATCTATGCCACATTTTCTTTATCCACTATATTGCTGATAAACTTTTAGGTTGATTCTATGTCTTTACTATTGTGAATAATGCTGTGATGGACATACGCATACAGGTGTCTTTGTGGTAGAATAACTTATATTCCTCTGGGTATATACCCAATTTTGGGATTGCTAGGTTTAATGATAATTCTGTTCTAAGGTCTTTGAGAAATCATTATCTCCTATTGTGTAGGTTGTCTGTTTATTATGTTGTTAGTTTATGTTGCTGTGCAGAAGTTCATTAGTTGAATTAGATCCCACTTGTTAACTTTTGCTTTTATTGCATTACTTTTGGCATCTTCATCATGACATCTTTGCAAAATCCTGTGTCCAGAATGGTATTTCCTAGGTTATCTTCCATGGTTTTCATAGTTTTAGGTTTTACATTTAAATCTTTAATACAACTTGAGTTGATTTTTGTATGTGGTGAAAGGAAGGGGCCAAGTTTCAGTCTTCTGCACATGGCCAGCCAATTATCCCAACACCATTTATTCAATATGGAGTCCTTCCCCCACTGCTTGTTTTTGTTTACCTTGTCAAAGACCAGGAGTTGTGGGTGTGTGGCTTTATTTCTGGGTTCTCTGTTCTGTTCCGTTGGTCTCTCTGTTTTTGTACTAGTACCATGCTGTTTTGGTTATTGTCACCTTGTATTATAGTTGGAGTTCAGGTAGTGCAGTGCTTCTGGTTTTTTTCTGTTTGCTTAGGAGTTCCTTGGCTATTCTTTTTTGGTTCCATATGAATTTTAGAATAGCTTTTCCTAGTTCTGTTAAAAAAAATATCATTGGTAGTTTGATAGGAATAGCACTGAATCTGTACATTGCTTATGGGCAGTATGGCCATTTTAACAATATTTCCTATCCGTGAGCATGGAATGTTTTTTCCTTTGTTTATGTCATCTCTGATTTCTTTGAGAAGTGTTTTGCAATTCTCACTGTGAAGATTTTCCACCTCTCTGGTTAGCTTTATTCCTAGATATTTTATTCTTTTTGTGGCTATTGTGAATGGGATTGCATTTTTGATTTGGCTCTCAGGTTGGATATTGTTAGAATATGGGACTGCTACTGATTTTTGTACATTGCTTTTGTATCCTGAAACTTGCCCAAGTTGTTTATCAAATCAAGGAGCTTTTGGGCAGAGGCCATGTAGTTTTCTAGGTATATCATATGCCAACAGGAATAGTTTGACTTCCTCTCTTCCTATTTGGTTGCATTTTATTTCTTTCTCTTGTGTGATTTTTCTGGCTGTGACTTTCATTACTATGTTTAACAGGAGTGGCGAGAGAGGGCATCCTTGTCTCCCTCTGGTTTTAAGGAGAATGCTTCCAGCTTTTGCCCAATCACTATGATGCTGGCTGTGGGTTTGTCATAAATGACCCTTTTTATTGTGAGTTATGTTCTTTCAATGTCTGGTTTGTTAAGGGTTTTTAACATGAAGTTATGTTGAATTTTATGGAAAGCATTTTCTGCATCTATTGAGATCATCATGTGGTTTTTGTTGTTAGCTATTTATGTGATGAATCACATTTAGTGATTTACATATGTTGAACCAACCTTGCATCCCAGGGACGATGCCTACTTGATTGTGGTGGATTAGCTTTATGATGTGCTGCTTGATTTTGTGTGCTAGTATTTTGTCGAGGATTTTTGTGTCTATGTTCATCAAGGATATTGGCCTGAAGTTTCCTTTTTTGTGTGTATCTTTGCCAGGTGTTGGTATCAGGATGATGCTGACCTCATAGAATGAGTTAGGGAAGAATCCCTTCTCAGTTTTTGGAGAAATTTCAGTAGGAATGGTACTATCCCTTCTTTGTACATCTAGTGGAATTTAGCAGTGAATCTGCCTGGTCTAGGGTCTTTTTCTGGTAGGTCGGCATTTTTTTCACTTATTCAATTTTGGAAATTCTTAATGGTCTTTTCAGGGATTCAGTTTCTTCCTGGTTCAGCTTTGGGAGGTTGTATGTTCCCAATAATTTACTCATTTCTTGTAGGCTTCCTACCTGTGTTCATAACAGTCTCTGAGGGTTTTTGATATTTCTTTGGGGCAAGTGGTAACATCCCCTTTGTCTTTCATTATTGTGTTTATTTAGATCTTCTCTCTTTTTCTTTATTAGTCTAGCTAGTGGACTATGTATCTTATTAATTTTTTCAAGGAACCAGCTCCTGGATTCATTGATCGTGTGTGTGTGTCTGTGTGTGTGTGTGTGTGTGTGTGTGTGAATTTCCTTTAGTTCAGCTCTGATTTTGGTTATTTCTTGTCTTCTGCTAGCTTTGGGGTTTGTTTGCTCTTGTTTCTCCAGTTCCTCTGGGTGTGATGTTAGGTTGTTAATTTGAGAGCTTTTAAACTTTTCGATGTGGGTGTTTAGTTCTATAAACTTACCATTTAGCATGTTCTCGCTCATAGGTGGAAGTTTAACAATGAGAACACATGGACACAGGGAGGGGAACATCACATACTGGGGCCTGTCAGGGAGTTGGGGGACTAGGGGAGGGATAGCATTAGGAGAAATATCTAATGTAAATGACGGGTTGATGGGTGCAGCAAACCACCATGGCACATGTATACGTATGTAACAAACTTGCATATTCTGCACGTGTCCCAAAACTTAAAGTATAATTAAAAAAAATGCTTTGGCTGTGCCCCCAAGATTTTGGTATGTTGTATCTTTGTTCTCATTAGTTTAAAAGACTTCCCTCGTTTCTGCCTTAATTTCACTGTTTACTAAGAAGTCATTCAGGAACAGGTTGTTTTAATTTCCATGGAATTGTGTGGTTTTGAGTGATTTTCTTAGCAATAATTTCTTTTTAATTGCATTGTGGCCCAAGAGTGTGGTTGCTATAATTTTGGTGTTTTTGAATTTACTGAGGATTGTTTTATGCCCAGTTGGGTGGTCAATTTCAGAGTATGTGCTATGTGCAGATGAGAGGAGTGTATATTCTGTTGGTTTGGGGTGGAGAGTTCTGTAGATGTCTATTAGTCCATTTGGTACAGTGTTGAGTTCAGGTCCTAAATATCTTTGTTAGCTTTCTGCCTTGATGATCTGTCAGTGGGGTGTTGAAGTATCCCAATATTATTGTGTGAGTATCTAAGTCTCTTTGTAGATCTCTAAGAACTTGCTTTATGAATCTGGTGCTCCTGTATGGGGTGTGTATTTAGCCTTTTATGATTATGTAATGCCCTTCTTTGTCCTTTTTGATTTTTGTTGGTTTAAAGTTTGTTTTGTCTGAAATTAGAATAGCAACCACCTACTTTCTTCAGTTGTCCATTTGCTTGGTAGCTTTTTCTCCATCCCTTTACTTTGAGCCTGTGGGTCTCATTGTATGTGAGACAAGACTCTTGAAGACAGCAGCATATCATTGGGTTTTGCTTCTTTATCCAATCTGCCACTCTGTACCTTTTCATTAGGGCATTTAGCATGTTTACATTCAAGGTTGGTATAGATATATAAATTTGATTCTGTCATGTTGTTAGCTGATTATTATGCAGATGTGTTTGTGTGGTTGCCTAATAGTATCACTGGTCTATGTGCTTAAATGTGATTTTGTTGTGGCTGGTGACAGTCTTTCCTTTCCATATTTAGCATTCCCTTCAGGATCTCTTGTAAGGCAGGTCTGGGTGTAACAAATTTTAAAATCCCTTAGCATTTGCTTGTCTGAAAAGGATCTTATTTGTCCCTTGAGTATGAAACTTAGTTTGGCTGGATATAAAATCCTTGATTGAAAATTCTTTCTTTTTTTTTTTGAAATAGGATCTCACTTTATTGCCCAGGCTGTAGTGCAGTGGTACAATCATGCAGGATCACATGCA
>NW_022436966.1:9902114-10017215 GCF_009761245.1 Sapajus apella
GGGAAGCTGGGGAGAGATAGCAAGGGGAGAAATGCCAGATGTAGGTGATGGGGAGGAAGGCAGCAAATCACACTGCCACGTGTGTTCCTATGCAACAATTTTGCATGTTCTTCACATGTACCCCAAAACCTAAAATGCAATAAAATAAATAAATGGGAAAAAAAAAAAGAAATGAAGACCTAAAGATCCAGGGAAAACTATTTTTATGCCTAGGTTCAATGAAGTGGACAGTTTATAGAAATGTGACTGGACATGGCGGGGAATAATGGTAATAGACTGATGGGGGAAACCCAGCAAGCCTTGTCTGTTCAGATTCATCTTGGCCTCTCTATGTAGCATTTCTTCCTCAGAGGTATGGGGCAGGACCCGTGTGGAATGAGGGTCTTCAAGAGAGAAAGGAGAGAGTAACCTTTCTAGGTTTTACGGCTTGCTTTGAGGGAGAGGAGTTCTAGTGTCTATGACACTTGGAGAAGAGGAATTCTGGTTTCTGTCAATCATTTTTTGGGGAAAAGAGGGAGACAGAAGAGCAGTAGAACATCTGAGATACTTTGCTTCAGAGGCCTTCAAATCTCCTTCAAAGTGCTCAGCATGCCAGAGTGCCAGACTCTGGGGTCTAGTGATCTGAGCCCCAACAACCCCTACTTCAGCACTCATCCTCTCCCATACATATCTCCTTTCTCCCCTCCGACATGATTACACCACCATTTTTGGTTAATCAATATTGTATGTTTACGTTTTTCTAACGATGTAAATATTCAAAGCTCATGTGATCATGTGGCATACTATAATTATATTTTTGTACAACTTTTTGTTTTCTCTGCAGTAAATAATTGCTTTTACTTTTTAAATATGCTTTTTAATATAGACCTATTATTTCTTCATTCCCAACTTCCCCAGAAATATAAGTCTTCTTTATGTAAGTTCAGAAGCTTCAGGCTTCTATTACTGTGTACATTTTATTTTTTCTTGAAACTACCTCTCTGAAAGTTCTTTGCTC
Organism: Sapajus apella; assembly: GCF_009761245.1. NCBI lineage: Eukaryota > Metazoa > Chordata > Mammalia > Primates > Cebidae > Sapajus > Sapajus apella. The sequence goes on from NW_022436966.1 coordinate 9,903,112, forward strand.
TCCTGCTTAAACCTGAATTTGCTGTCTTCCTCATGAGATGCAGATGTAGGATTTCCTTTCATCATTATTCTGTAAATTCTTTTTTCTTTGTTCTTGTGTTGAATCCCTTATTTCCTGGATTCTTTCTTTTTTAATTTTTTAATCATACTTTAAGTTCTGAGTTACATGTGCAGAATGTGCAGGTTTGTTACATAGGTATACATGTGCCACGGTGGTTTGCTGCAATCATCAATTCGTCATCGACACTAGGTATTTCTCCTAATGCTGTCCCTCCCCTTTCCCCCACCTGATGACAGGCAACAGTGTGTGATGTTCCCCTCCCTATGCCTGTATGTTCCCATTGTTCAACTCCCACTTGAGTGAGAACATGCTGTGTTTGGTTTTCTGTTCCTGTGTTAGTTTGCTGAGAATGATGGTTTCTAGCTTCATCCATGTCCCTGCAAAGGACATGAACTCATTCTTATTTATGGCTGCATAGTATTCTGTGGTGTATATGTGCCACGTTTTCTTTAGCTAGTCTAACATTAATGGACGTTTGGGTTGGTTCCAAGTATTTGCTGTTGTGAATAGTGCCATGATAAATATACGTTAATAGATGTCTTTATGGTAGAATGATATATAATTCTTTGGGTATGTACTCAGTAATGGGCTTGCTGGGTCAAATGGTATTTCTGGTTCTAGATCCTGGAAGAATTGCCACACTGTCTGCCACAATGGTTGAACTAATTTACATTCCCACCAACAGTGTAAAAGCATTCCTATTTCTCCACATCCTCTCTAGCGTTTGTTGTTTCCTGACTTTTTAATGATCACCGTTCTAAGTGGCATGAGATGGTATCTCAATGTGGTTTTGATTTGCATTTCTCTATTGACCAGTGATGATGAGCTTTTTAAAATATTTTTTGGCTGCATACATATCTTCTTTGAAGAAGTGTTTGCTCATATCCTTCGCCCACTTTTGGATGGGTTTTTTTTTTTCCTTATAAATTTGTTTAAGTTCTTTGTAGATTCTGAGTATTAGCCCTTTGTCAGATGGATAGATTGCAAAAATTTTCTCCCATTCTGTAGGTTGCCTGTTCACTCTGATGCTAGTTTCTTTAGCTGTGCAAAAGCTCTTTAGTTTAGTAAGATCCCATTTGTCAATTTTGGCTTTTGTTGCCATTGCTTTTGGTGTTTTAGTCATGAAGTCTTTGCCCATGCCTATGTCCTGAATGGTATTGCCTAGGTTTTCTTCTAGAGTTTTTATGGTTTTAGATCTATGTTTAAATTTTTAATCCATCTTGAGTTAATTTTTGTATAAGGTGTAAGGAAGGGGTCCAGTTTCAGTTTTCTGCATATGGCTAGCCAGTTTTCCCAACCCCGTTTATTAAATAGGGAATCCTTTCCTCATTGCTTGTTTTTGTCAGATTTATCAAGTATCAGATGGTTGTAGATTTGTGGGGTTATTTCCATGGCCTCTGTTCTGTTCCATTGGTCTATATATCTGTTTTGGTACCAGTACTATGCTGTTTTTGTTACTGTAGCCTTGTAGTATAGTTTGAAGTCAGGTAGCAAGATGCTTCCAGCTTTGTTCTTTTTGCTTAGGAGTATCTTGGCTATGTGGGCTCTTTTTTTTTTTATTTTATATGAAATTTAAAGTAGTTTTCTTCTAACTGTGTGAAGAAAGTCAATGGTAGCTTGATGGGAATAGCATTGAATCTGTAAATTACTTTGGTACTACAGAGCATGTATCTCCTAAATAATTAATGCTAACTGTGGCAGCCCATCAGTTTTGTATTTTCATGATATTGATTCTTCCTGTCCATGAGCCTGGAATGTTTTTCCATTTGTTTGTGTCCTCTCTTATTTCCTTGAGCAGTGGTTTGTAGTTCTCCTTGAAGAGGTCCTTTACATTCCTTGTAAGTTGTATTCCTAGGTATGTTATTCTCTTTGTAGCAATTGTAAATGAGAGTTTGCTCATGATTTGGCTCTCTGTTTGTCTATTATTGATGTGTAAGAATGCTTGTGATTTTTGCACATTGATTTTGTATCCTGAGACTTGCTGAAGTTACTTATCAGCTTAAGGAGATTTTGAGCTGAGACAATGGTGTTTTCTTTTTTTTTTTTCTTGAGGCAGAGACTCGCTCTGTTACCCAGGCTGGAGTGCAATGGTGTGATCTTGCTCACTATAACCTCTGCCTCCTGGCTTCAAGCAATTCTACCTCAGCCTCCCAAGTAGCTGGGACTACCTGCATCTGCCACCATGCCTGGCTAATTTTTTTGTATTTTTAGTAAAGACAGGTTTTCACCATACTTAGCAGGCTGGTCTTGAATGCCTGACCTTGTGATCTGCCCACCTTGGGCTTCCGTAGTGCTGGGATTACAGGCGTAAGCCTCCGTACTGGCCAGATGATGGGGTTTTCTATATATACAATCATACCATCTGCTAACAGAAATGATTTTACTTCCTCTATTCCTATTTGAATACCCTTTATTCTTTCTCTTGCTTGATTGCCCTGGCCAGAACTTCCAATACATGTTGATTAGGAGTGGTGAGAGAGGACGTCCTTGTTTTGTTCTGGTTTTCAAAGGGAATGCATCTAACTTTTGCCCATTCAATATGATATTAGCTGTGGGTTTGTCATAAATAGCTCTTACTCTTTGTACCTCTGGTAGAATTCGGCTGTGAATCCATCTGGTCCTGGGCTTTTCTTGGTTGGTAGGCAGCGTGATGCCTCCAGCTTTGTTCTTTTTGCTCAGGATTGTCTTGGCTATGCAGGCTCTCATTTGGTTCCATATGAAGTTTAAAGTGGTTTTTTCCCAGTTCTGTGAAGAAGGCCATTGGTAGCTTGATGGGGAGAGTGCTGAATCTATAAATTACTTTGGGTAGTATGGCCATTTTCATTATATTGATTCTTCCTAACCATGAGCATGGAATGTTTTTCTATCTGTTTGTGTCCTCTCTTATTTCCTTGAGCAGTGGTTTGTAGTTTTCCTTGAAGAGGTCCTTTACATCCTTTGTGAGTTGTATTCCTAGGTATTTTATTCTCTTTGTAGCAATTGTGAATGGCAGTTCCCTTTTGATTTGGCTTTTAGTCTGTTATTGGTGTATAGGAATGCTTGTGATTTTTGCGCATTGATTTTGTATCCTGAGACTTTGCTGAAGTTGCTTATCAGTTTCAGGTGATTTTGGGCTGAGGCGATGGGGTCTTCTAAATATACAGTCATGTCATCTGCAAATAGAGACAATTTGGCTTCCTCCTTTCCTAATCGAATACCCTTTATTTCTTTTTCTTGCCTGATTGCTCTGGCTAGAACTTCCAATAATATATTGAATAGGAGTGGTGAGAGAGGGCATCCTTGTCTAGTGCCAGATTTCAAAGGGAATGCTTCCAGTTTTTGCACGTTCAGTATGATATTGGCTGTTGGTTTGTCGTAAATATCTTTTATTATTTTGAGATACATTCCATTGATACCTAGTTTATTGAGATTTTTTAGCATAAAGGGCTGTTGAATTTTGTCGAAGGCCTTCTCTGCATCTATTGTGATAATCATGTGGTTTTTGTTTTTGGTTCTATTTATGTGATGGATTACATTTATAGACTTGTGTATGTTGAACTAGTCTTGCATCCCCGGGATGAAGCCTACTTGATCGTGATGGATAAGCTTTTTGATGTGCTGTTGTAATTGGCTTGCTATTATGTTATTGAAGATTTTCGCATCAGTGTTCATCATAGAGACTGGCTTGAAGTTTTCTTTTTTTTTTTCATTCTCTGCCTGGTTTTGGTATCAGGATGATGTTGGTCTCGTAAAATGACTTAGGGAGGAGTCCGTTCTTTTGTATTGTTTGGAAGAGTTTCAGAAGGAATAGTACCAGCTCCTCTTTGTATATCTGGTAGAATTTGGCTGTGAACCCATCTGAACCTGGGGTTTTTGTGTTTGGTAGGCTATGAATTGCTGCCTCAACTTCAGCCCTTGTTATTGGTCTATTCATGGTTTCAAATTCTTCCTGGTTTAGTCTTGGGTGGGTGCATGTGTCAAGGAATTTATCTATTTCTTCCAGATTTACTGGGTTATGTGCATAGAGTTGTTTGTAGTAATCTCTGATGGTAGTTTGTATTTCTGTGGAATCGGTGTTGTTATCCCCTTTATCATTTTTCATTGCATCTATATGATTCTTCTCTTTTCTTTTGTATTAATTTGGCTAGTGGTCTATTTTGTTGATCTTTTCAAAAAACCAGCTCCTGTATTTATTGATATTTTGAAGGGTTTTTGTGTCTGCCTCCTTCAGTTCTGCTCTGATCTTAGTTTTTTCTTGTCTTCTGCTAGCTTTTGAGTTTTTTTTTATCTTGTTTCTCTAGCTCTTTCAATTTTGATGATAGGGTGTCGATTTTAGATCTTTCCTCACTTCTCATGTGGGCATTTATATAAATTTCCCTTTAGACACTACTTTGAATGTGTCCCTGAGATTCTGGTACATTGTGTCCTCATTCTCGTTGGTTTGGAAGAACATCTTTATTTCTCCTTTCATTTCATTGTTTATGCAGTAGACATTCAGGAGCCAGTTGTTCAGTTTCCATGAAGTTGTATGGTTTTGAGTTAGTTTCTTAATCCTGAGTTCTATTTTGATTGCATTGTGGACTGAGAGATTGTTTGTTATGATTTCCATTCTTTTGCATTTGCTGAGGAATGTTTTACTTCCGATTATGTGGTCGAATTTAGAATAAGTGCTATGTGGTGCTGAGAAGAACGTGTATTCTGTTGATTTGGGGTGGAGAGTTTTGTAGATGTCTATTAGGTCTGCTTGGTCCAGAGGTGAGGTCAAGTCCTGAATATCCTTGTTTGTTTTCTGTCTCGTTGATCTAATATTGGCAGTGGGGTGTTACAGTCTCCCACTATTATTTTGTGGGAGTCTAAGTCTCTTTGTAGGTCTCTAAGAACTTTCTTTTGAAGCTGGGTGCTCCTGAATTGGGTGGATATATATGTAGGACAGTTAGCTCTTCTTGTTGCATTGATCCCTTTATCATTACGTAACGCCCTTCTTTGTCTTTTTTGATCTTTGTTGGGTTAAAATCTGTTTTGTCAGAGACTAGGATTGCAAACTCTACTTTTTTTTTTTTTGGTTCCCGTTTGGTTGGTAAATATTTCTTCATCCCTTTATTTTGAGCCCATGTATGTCTTTGCACATGAGATGCATCTCCTGAATACACCACAGCAATGGGTCTTGACTATCCAATTTGCCAGTCTGTGCCTTTTAATTCGGGCATTTATCCAGTTTACATTTAAGGTTAATATCGTTATGTGTGAATTTGATCCTGTCATTATGATGCTAGCTGGTTAGTTTCCCCTTTAGTTGTTGCAGTTTCTTCATATTGTCGATGGTCTTTACATTTTGGTTTGTTTTTGCAGTTGCTGGTACTGGTTTTTCCTTTCCATACTCAGTGCTTCCACCAGGAGCTCTTGTAAGGCAGGCCTGGCGGTGACAGAATCTCTCAGCGTTTGCTTTTCTGTAAAGGATTTTATTTTCTCCTTTACTTATGAAGCTTAGTTTGGCTAGATATGAAATATTGGGTTGAAAATTCTTTTCTTTAAGAGTGTCGAATATTGATTGGCCTCCACTCTCTTCTGGTTTGTAGGGTTCCTTCAGAGAGATCCACTGTTAGTCTGATGCGCTTTCCTTTGTGGGTAACCCAACCTTTTTTTCTGGCTGCCCTTAACATTTTTCCCTTCATTTCAACCTTGGTGAATCTGACGATTATATGTCTTGGAGTTGCTCTTCTTGAGGAGTATCTTTATGGTGTTCTCTGTTTCCCGAATTTGAATGTTGGCCTGCCCTGCTAGGTTGCGGAAGTTCTCGGGGATAATATCCTGAAGTGCATTTTCCAAGTTGGTTCCAATCTCCCTGTTACTTTCAGATACAGCAATTAATCATAGGTTTGGTCTTTTCACATAGTCTCATATTCCTTGGAGGCTTTGTTTCTTTTCATTCTTTTTTCTCTAATCTTGTCTTCACACTTTATTTCATTATGTTGATCTTCAGTCTCATATCCTTTCTTCTGCTTGATCGATTCAGCTATTGATACTAGTGTATATTTAACAAAGTTCTTGTGCTTTGTTTTCAGCTTCATCGAGTCTTTTATGTTCTTCTCTAAACTGGTTATTCTAATTTGCAATTCCTCTCATTTTTTACCAAGGTTCTCAGCTTCCTTGCATTGGGTTAGAACATGCTCCTTTAGCTTGGAGGAGTTTGTTAGTACCTACCTTCTGAAGCCTACTTCTGTCAGTTTGTCAAACAAATTCTCTGTCCAGTTTTGTTCCCTTCCTGGATTCCATATCATTCTCCTTCTTGGGTTTATTTCATCTTTTGATGAGTAACTTCCTTAATGACGATGCATGATAGTTAATTTTTGAGACTTTGCCCCTTGAATGTCTCTTTTTTTGACCTCACGCTCAAGTGAAAATTTGGCTAGATATAAAACTATAGGTAGGAAATAATTTCCTTTAGAAATTGAAAGCAAAACTCCTTTTTCTTCTAATAACTCCCAGTGTTGTGATTCAGAAGGTCTGATGCCCTGATCCTTTTTATGTAATCTTTTTTTCCCTTCTCCGCAAACTTTTAGTGTATTTTGTTTATCTCCACTATTTTGATATTTCACAATAATATGCATAGGGATTATTTCTTTTGTAATACATCGTACTGGGTACTTAGTGATTTCTTTGAACAGAGAAAGTCATGTACTTCAGTTCTGGGAAATTTTCTTGTAATAATTCTTCATAATTTCTTCCCTTCCATTGTCTCTGTTATGTATTTGTCTTAGTCTAATGTATGACTGAGAATCACTCCGACTGATCACCCAACCTCATCTCTCTTTCTTTGTGTGTTTTTCTTCTGGGAAAGTTCCTTACAAGTATCTTTCAAGTCTTTTTTTGTTTTGGCTTTGGCTCTCATATTTTTATTTCTAGGAGTTCTTTTCTCCCTCTTTTCAGCATAGCCTTCCCACTCTCAGTAATGTTTTATTTCTTAAGATGTTGCTCTGATATAATCTCTCAGTAGTCCATTTTCATTTTTCTTCTATGGTAGGGAGAGATTATTGCCCAACTGTGTTGGCAGTGAGGAGCACCTAGAATTCTAAGTATTATATCCACAGACTTTCAAACAGTTGTTTTGTTTTCAGTTCTAAGCACAGCTGTTTCTTCAGAAATACTTAGTGCTTCCAGTTTCTGAGCTTTTCTAGGGTTCCAGTACATGTGCTTTTTCACTTCATCCACTTTGCCATTGGTACTTCCTTTCTGCTTTCTCAGATCTATTGTCAATTACCTCTTGCCCATCTGCTTTTTACCCTCCAAAATTTGGATGCCATCTATTTTGTTGTTACCTTGCCACTAATTCTTTTGCCTTCTGAGGTTTTTGTGTGTGTGTGTGTGTGTTTTTTTTTTAAACTGCTTTATCATTTTCACGAGAGTTTGTAAGGGAATGAAAATAAGTATATGTACTCAATCCCCTATCTTTTTGGGAATGGTCCTCTATGTAGGACTTTGTATATGTTGCCAAGTCATTTGGAGCTGGTCTTACTGCCAAAGGAAATCAAGCATTGGCATATACTGTGTTTCTTTGCTACTAATTTACCATTGTTTGTAAGGTATTGTTTATTTAGATGCAAGTTTGATGATAGAAAGCATACATATTAAATGTACACATTGATTATAAGATACGTAAAATTTCAGAAACCATCAAGTGTGAATTACAGTGACTTTAGAATTAGTAAATTTGTGTGGATCACATGCTTGCTGTTCATTTTCTTTAAAGAAGTTTCAGGTTTTGAAAATGAATATATGAGTTCTATTTTTGTTGTGATTGAGATTGTGTTAGATGCTAGAAGTTATAACTCTCTTATTTGTACTAAATTCCTGGACATGGTTCTATTTTATTTGCCATACTCTGATGTAATTGTGTTCATTATTTTTCTTCTTCATCCCTACACTCCCCACTAAGTTTTGATCTCCTCAAGAACAAGTTCTTCCGTTTCTTAACATCATATTGTGAATGCCTAGCATGGTGCTGCTCAGTGGTTGCACTTAGCAGATGCTATGTAAATGTAGGTTGAACCATACTAAAAATAATTAGAAGATAAAATGATATCCAGTGAAACTCCTTTTTTTGTTTAGTTATTTTTGAAATCAGACTCATTATTTTAAGGATATTGAATATTCATGAAAGAGAAACACATTTATTGAACAATTATCATTTGCTACAAATTTTCAATTGTGTTTTTCCATTTACTCTTCTATATCTTAATATAGAATAAAAAATTAAAAGCATAGGAAACATTTTTTTATTAATCTGAAACTTGTTTGGGCTTTAGGGCAAAACATGATCATAATCTAGAATATTCATTATTCTACTAATTTTTAAATATCAGGTAATAATTTCCTACATATTAGGGAATTAACATTTTAAGCTGTGATGATGTATGCTTGTGTTAAATATATTGCAGTGAAATCGATCCCTTCTCAAAGGACCTTGGTGATTATTCACAGGCTTTCATTTCAGTAAGAAAAGGCTGTTCTTTCCTAAGTTATCTACTTCGGTTCTCTATTCAACCATTGAAACAAAATACTAAAAATTTTATATAAGTAATAACTCTGTGACAAACCATTAGTAAAGTTGAAAACAATCAGGGAAGAAAGATTATGAAGGAAGATCCAATAACAATATTAAAGACTTTGCTGCAGAACTCTTATAAACTGTGACTATTTAGAGCTTGTTTACATTTCATTAAGAACTTGTCATAAAGATTGAGGGGCTGAAAACTTAAAGGGTATCACTACCACATAAGGGTAGTCAAAATAGAAGTAAAGCTTCTGTGATATAACACAATAACTTAACAGGAAGACATTAATTTATTTACCAGTCAGCCATAAATGTTAATAATTCGTATCAGAGCTTTTATATCATCAATAAAGTTTGTTAAGCAGTAGTGAGAAGATTCTTTAGTGCATAAGTTCCAAATTTAATCAGATATTTTATATACATCAATTTACTTATATTGTTATACTAATTTAAAATACTCCTTAGTCATTCAGTTTACTTTCTCCAAGAGCTTTCTAAGCAAAGTAAATTGAAGTAAAAGTTGGTCAGAATATAGTTTCCATAGATAACCCTTTCCGTGGATTAATTATACAAGTCTAAACTGACATTTGTCTCAGGGGTCAAAAGGCTCCATTTAGCACAGCATTTAGGCAGAGGGAGATAGAGTTGAAAGACCACTGCACAGATAATCTGTGGACAGAGATTTTAGTCCTAATTGTTCCTCTAACAAGATGATTGAATCCGTGCAAATTACCCCATAGATTTCAATTTCCATATTTGTAAATTAAGGGGGTTTAGGGCCTGTCAGAGTTGATTTGTGCCAGAGGAGGCACATGGACTCTTTCGAGAAACTGTTATTCCCTGCCCAGAAAAATGTTTTTATGCATACACGAACAAAATATGACACACACACCCCACACCCCCCACCTTAGTACACAATTTCAGAAGGCTTTTGTGAGGATTAAATGAAATAGTGAATATAAAGTACATTTAGTAGGTATTTTAAAATGTTACCCATCTTTCTCTTCCCCATGTTAGGAGGGTTCCTTAGCTTCTAAGTTTTTCTAGAAGCCATAGAAAAAAGTTGTTCGGGTCTTTTTTGGAAAAGAAAGATTTAAAAGTATACAACTATCAAATTGCATGAGATATTTCACTTTTTATAAGAAGCCATTTCTTTCAGCAGTTACTAGAGTTTGTTTTTCAGAGGAGGGGGTAGCAATCTGTCATCAGAGTGTTGACAAGTGAAATCTGACAAGGTAGAGGTGGTATAGCTGCAGGCCACTCCAAAATTTTCCACTGCCTTTTCTATTTGTAAAGAAAGGATTTCTTTCTTTTCTTTTTTTATAATTCTTGCTCACTTCATAACAGTCTTTGATTTATATGCTTTTCAAAACAATAACCCTAAATGGAGAAGTTATTTTGGTATTTAAGCATTGGTTTAGATAAGAGCATTTCAGTGTTCTCTTGCCTTTATTTTAGCTGTTGTAGGAGTTATTCCTGAAATTCAATTTATTTTCTCTTCAAAGTTACATTTTTTTCTATCCAAGTGTAGCATAAAATTATAGAGTTTTAGTCTAGAATTGATTATCATTATTACATTGCTAACATTTCTATTTTCCTTGTCCTTTCATTGTTGTGGTTGAGGTATACCCTAAAAAGAAGAATTAAGATCATATTTTTGAAGATCAGAAAAGTAGGTGTCTGTGTTGAGTGGAGGTGGTAAGAGATGATGAGATTGATTATTATTACTATTTGCTTGTGCAAGCATACTTCCCCCCAGTGCCTGATATAAACTATTGGAGTTATTTTTTCAGGTGATGGAAAAAATGTACTTCAACTAGATAGAAGTCTCTTTGGAATAATGGAAAATTGTGTGCAGCAAAATATTTAAAATGAGCATTAGCAAACAAGATGTTTGTATTAATAGGAACCTAGAAAATGAGTATGCAAAGGTCAGGACCAATCTTTAAATATTAGTGAAATTTAATTTGTTGCATGTAATGAGTAGAAAGAAGAGGAAACAGACCACAATGAAGAAGCTATTGATAAATTGTCTAAATGTCAAAACTGCTTATAATATGGAAAATGTTAAATTGACAAGATCTATTTAATTAAGTGAATTAAACCATTTGAACATTCCCTAGAGAAATATTTGCCAAATTTAACAGGAGATTTTTAAAAGATTTTTGCCACAATTTATTTGAAAAAAGTGAAGAGATTCCTACTTTTCTTTCTAGGCATAGAATTTGTTTTAACCTCTTTTAGTAAGAATGATGCACAGATATTCTTGGAACATAGAAATCTGTCACCTTTTGCTTCATGTTGAAATAGCATCATATGACCCGTGGTTAGCAGCTGTGAAGTACCACAATCTGGCTGGAGTCTAAATCTCTTTGGCACTTTGCACAGCAATAGTTTAATTGAGTGTAAAGAGCTTTTTATGTTATGCCCAGTTTTTTTTTTTTGTTTTTTTTTTAATTTGGATTCTACATTCTCTTATTCTCTTCATATGTAATGTTAGTGACAAAAATTTTAAATGACTAAACATGCCCAAAGTATAGATTAATATCATTCATACACACATAGGGATAAAGAACTTAATAGAAACATGGGCAAAATACAGGAACAGGTAATTTATAGAGGGAACAAATTGTTTTAAAAATCTGTGAAAAGATATTTGGTCTTATTAATGAATGGAAAAATGAAACTTAACATTATAAGATAAATTTTCACCTGTCAGGTTAGCAACAACTTAAAAATTGGATAATGCATGCTGTTGAGGATATAGGAAAAAGTGCAGTCATGTTATGGGTGGAAATGTAAATTTACCAATCATTTTGGAAACTGACTTGGCAGTACCTATGAAAATATAAAGTGTGAATGTATATTATCATGGTTATATTATTTGTAAGGCAAAAATTAGAAATAGATTATTGTTTATTAAGAGAATGGATAAGTCAATTATGGTCACTTTTCAATGGAACATATTGTGGCTATTAAAAAATTAGGTAGATCTATCTGTTTGTGCTAACGGAGTACCCATGATGCCACCCTGTGCAGTGGTTCCATTCAGAGTGAGGAGGGCAGCTGGGAGAACACATTAATTTTTATATAAAATATTTCTATATGTTTGCATTTTTTAAAGAACAATAAGTATGTGTTACTATTATAATTTTAAAACCTGAGAAGAAACAAAAGACCAACCCAGCACTGTGGCTCACATCTGTAAGCCCAGGACTTTGGGAGGCTGAGGCAGGCCAATTACCTGAGGTCAAGAGTTCGAGACCAACCTGCCCAACATGGTGAAACCCTCTCTCTGTTAAAAATACAAAATTAACCTGATGTGGTGGCTCATACCTTTAATTCCAGCTACTTGAGGGCTGAGGCAGGAGAATTGGTTGAATCTGGGAGGCAGAAGTTGCAGTGAGCTGAGATTACGCTGCTGCACTCCACCCTGGGTGACAAGAGTGAAACTCCCTATCAAGAAGGAGGGGGAGGGAGGGAGAGAGAGGGAGAGAGGGAGAGAAGAGAGAGAGAAGGGGGAGGGGAAGGGGAAGGGGAAGGGAGGGAAGAGGGAAGGGGAAGGAAAGTAAAAGAAAAGAAAAAGGAAAGGCAGGGGGCCTAATGGATTTAAAAGGATTTTTTTGTTTGGGTTTTTTTTTTTTTGTTTGTTTTTTTTTTTTTTTTTTGACAGGGTCTTGCTCTGTCACCTAGGCTGGAATGTAGTGGCAGGACCATAGCTCATTGCACTCTGCAATTCCTCCTCTCTTAGCCTCCTGAGTAGCTAGGAGTTCAGGCAGGTGCCACCGCACCTGCCTAATTTTTGTTTACTTTTTGTGGAGACAGGGTCTCACTGTGTTGCCCAGGCTGATCTTGAAGTCCTGGCTTAAAGCAATCCTTCCACCTTGGCCTCGTAAAGTCCTGAGATTATAGTTGTGCGCCACTGAACCTGGCCTTCTCTCTTCATTTTTTGCACACTTTTAGGTTCTAAAGCTTGTTTTAAAAATAGGGAATTAGATAGTATTTTTAACATAATGCTTTGTGCTTTTGCATTTTGCTTCTATTATTTAATTGCTTAGTGTTATTTGTCAAAGCTGAAATTTTATAATTAAAAGTATTACCTCTGACATTTATTGAATATTTGTAGTGAGTGCTCATTTTCAAATAAACATGTCCTGATTACTTACACTTAATATTTAGGTTGAAAAAATGTCCTAGGGTTCCAAACTGATTTAGGACTTCATATGCCATAACACTTGTAAAAAAGATCTGGATACATATTCAATAATAAATTTCGTAATAACATTAGAAGGTAAATGTACTAAAGCAGCTAGAATATTTATTTGATAACTACTATTTGCCTAAAATTAAAGGATAAAATTTTTAGTATTATAGACAATTAGTTGTGCAATACTCACTAATAATGTTCAGCATTTTTAATCTTCAAAGCATTGTTCAGCATTAGTTAATCCTTACAACACCTTACAAATATAGGTCAATATCATTATCCCTATTTTTGCAGGTGGGGAAATTGAGGCAGAGGTTAAATGATTTGGAGTAAGTTTGTCATAGTGGGATTAGAATGAAAGCATTTTTGACTTAGAGCCCAGCATTCAGAACAGTAGAACCACACCTTTAGCAGACTTAATCTCCATCTACTTGATAAAACATTACTTCTCATTAAATCATACTGAGGTCATCTCTACATTAAAATTCAAAACCAACAAGTTTGATCACTGTATAACCACTTCACACACACACACACACACACACCTTTTTTTCTCTTTCAATAATTTCTTTTTTTTTTTTTTTTTTTTTTTAGACGGTGCCTTGCTCTGTCACCCAGGCCACAGTGCAGTGGTGCAATCACAGCTCACTGCAACCTCGGCCTCCCGAGTGCAAGCAATTCTTCTGCCTCAGCCTCCAGAGGAGCTGGGATTACAGGCACCTACCACCATGCCTTGCTAATTTTATTTTTGTATTTTTAGTGGAGACGGGCTTTCACCATGTTGGTCAGGCTGGTTTTGAACTCCTGACCTCAGGTGATCCACTCGCCTCAGCCTCCCAAAGTGCTGGGATTACAGGTGTGAGCCACTGTGCCTGGCTCAAGGCTTTCTTAACAATATATTATCTTTGTCTTTTAAGTTGACTCTTTATTGGAGAATTACCAGACTATCCTTGACTTTATTTTTCTTCTATGATCTTATTCATTGGCTTTAACTCTATTCTCCATTTAGAAAATTCCAAAGTAGTTTTTATGTAGTTCAAGCCCCTCTTCTGTATTTCTAGCTACCAACTAGACATGTCTAACCAGAGCATTTCCTTGTACCTTAATGTCCCACTGAGTGTAAAATTCGACTTGCTAACATTAAGAAAATTTGCTCTTCTTCTGGACTAACCTGTTTCTATGTGTGTTTCAATCCAAGTCCTGGCCTTGAAACTCAGATCAACTAGATGGGAACAAGTCTGGGTAAGGGGTTCCTGCGAACTAGGTGTGGCCAAGAAAAATAGTATTCATGGGTCCTTTGACAGGATGAAGAAGTTGAATCATAGTTTAAGAAGAGCCAGAGCTACAAACTGAGGGGCAAGGCAGAAGTAAAACAGGAGACCAAGTAGCCAGGTTAGTAACTAGGAACATTGAGGTGTGTGGGTTGAGTAGTTCCATTCTGAACAGATGGAATGCACTGGTACCCATTTACTGGGCACATGATGATGCAGGCATGCCTGTTCAGTAAAGGCATGGTTAAGGCAATGGTCACTATATGGGCAGTAACCAGATCCCCATCCGTTGGTGGTCATTCCAGATTCTTCTCTCTCACTCCCTCACACTGTCTCTTACAAATCATCAGTGCCCATATGCTGCTGATTCTTTCTTCAAAAGATCATTTACATACCTTTCTTTCTTTATATTTCAACTGCTACATCCCAATTCAGGTCGAATATTAGTGTTGTCTGTTTTAACTTTTCTAACAGTTGACTCATACCAAACCTTCCTTCACTCCTCCAGTATTCTACCCACCAGTTAATCTTCCAACAATTCTGATCTATTGATTATTCTTTTTAAAAATTCCTTCCCAGATCAGAAACTTTGTTATTCCTAATTAGCCACCTAGCAAATATAAAGTCCTAATCCCTGAGCTTGGTGAAGACTTCCTTATTATGGCCCAGATTTATGTATTCTACCTGCGCAGCAAAACAGATTGCTTATTATTCCTCAAATAAGCCTTGCATTTTTCTAATTTACACTTTTGGATAGTGTTCCCTCCTTTCTCTCTATCTCCCTCTAGCAAAATCTGACAATCCTCAAGTGCCCTTTGAACCCCTCCAGCCCTTTGTTTATGTTACTAAATTAGCATTTACCACATACTTCATATTGTTTTTGTGATTAATTTATCTGCTACTCTGATTATATGATATTTGATAGTAGAGGCCCATTCTATAAATCTGTGTATCCATGACTCAGTAAACATATGCGTAAAGTGTTCAAAGTGTTGTGATACTTAATCGATATTTAGATCTCATAATGCTCTGTGAGGTACAAATGAGCCATTTGTTCTATCCCACAGTCTTCTGCTAATACACAGCCATTTAAAATATCTTATTGATGCCATGCCGGCATTTATCCTTGTTATAACTACAGCAATGTCTTCTATTTCTTAATTCTTTCTTTGCTGTCATGTTTCACATTTGGGTTTTATTTGCCCTCAAGCTTCGTGTCCTTCCCATGGCTGCCCAAATAGCTGACTTCAGAAACCAGGGAATTACATAATTTACCCTGGCAGGGTACATGTATTTTGCAGATTTATTCAGTGGCAAGTAATCTCTACTTCTAAAACATTTTTTTCAAAAGGAGATTATCAACAGTACAGTAGTGAAACTATCTCTATTTTGCATGTTACTTTCTCAAAGTTTAGTCTATAGTAAAGTTATTAAGACAAATAAATATTAATTTACTCTAATGTAACCCAAATTGGAGTGAAGATATTAAACATTGAAAAAACTTTTTAAGGATGTAAGGAGAAAGTAAAAAGGGACTTTCTAGGATTCTCACATCTCTGTCCTTAAAATGTGGGCAATCATATATTGTCCTCTATAAATAGAGCAGTCATTCTAAATTTATGTGAAGCTCAATTTAAATCATGCTGTTTATTGTCTCATGTAGGAAGCTTGGATTCAAAATGGCCTTCTGAGACTGTCATCAACTGCCTTGTATAATTAAAGAGAAAACTGTAAAAGTTAAAAAGGTGTTTAAAAATAAATGAAGTTACATTACGGGTGACTTTTTTGTTTGTTTTTCATTCTACTGTTCTTTTCATTTGGATAATTCTTTTTCTGATTCAATATTTAATAGTCGGATAATTTGCTGTATATTTTATTCATTTGTTCTTTCATTTCTCCCTGTACAGCTACTTTTATTACAGTTGTGTGCCATGTGCATTGGGTTTTACTGCTCAGAGAAATGTACAAGGACACCGAGTGGGGCGGCATTGCTTAGCTTACTTTGATAGGTGCCCCTGCCCACACCCTGTTCTGAAAATGCAGAACCCAGCATTCTTCTGAAATTCTTTTCTTCTCTCCTTCAAAACAACTATTTATACACAAATACAATATTTGAATAATACAAGTTCAGTCTTGACTACTTCCTCCAGGCAGATTTTTCAAATCAGGAAATTACCAGCATTCTTTTTAACTGGTGGCACAGTTGAATGAGATTCAAGATGTTTAGAGGTCTTTAAAAAACTTGTGTCTTTCAAAAAACCTGCATGGCGTATAAAGCTTTAAGACCAACAAGGATATTGATATGGTCATCTCCCACCTTGCCCAACTAGTTATTATTATAGATTTCTACAAACTTGTTTTATTTACTCCATTAATTTTCTTTTGTTTTACATGGTCTTCCTGGCAAATATTTGAAGTTAAGAAAAAAAAGGATGAATAACCTACATTTGACTACCTTTTCCCCCTAAGCTAATGCATGACCACTTGCAAAGCCCCCTCCTTAATCCACAATAGTTGTGACATTTTGTTAATAAACCAGCTCAGTCCTCTACTAAAGGACACTGGCCATTTTCTTCTCATTGCTGTACCCATTACTTGCTAATTATTGCTGCTATTTCTTCAGATGATGCAGGCCACTCCTTGACTGAATGTCTGCTTTTGCTGGATACAGATCCTGCTTTGTCTGGATACCACCACTTTTACCATTCTTGCTTATCTGCTGCACACCACTTCTCCTTTTTTTTTTTTTTGAAATGGAGTCTTACTCTGTTGCCCAGGTTGGAGTACAGTGGCATGATCTTGACTCACTGCAACTTCTGCCCCCGCCTCCCAAGTAGCTGAGATTACAGGCATGTGCCACCATGCCCAGCTAATTTTTGTATTTTTAGTAGAGATAGGGTTTTGCCATGTTGGCCATGCTGGTCTCGAACTCCTGGCCTCAAGTGATCCGCCCACCTCTGCCTCTTGAAGTGCTGGGATAACAGATGTGAGCCACCTGCCTGGCCTAGTTCCCCATTCTTATGGGATCGGTTCCCTGTGGGGCCACAAAGCGGTCCTTTATAAGGTAGGAGGAGAATGTCTTTTTCTTTTGTTCTTTACTTTTTAGTGGGAAACTAGAGCAGTGTTGTTTGTACATCAGAGCATTTTGAGAAATACCTTGTACATTTTTCTCAGTCCTCCCACCACCATTGGACCTAGAAATGGATCATTGGGTACGGAGCTGGAAGAGAAGTCCAGGTCATAGACTCTATACTGTACTATGTTCAGAATTTACCCTGTGTCCAAACACAGAGAATTAATGGCTTGAATACTGGCTTTGAAGCTCTTCACAGAGCTCATTTTACTTATTCACCTTGAAACAGTATAATTTTTAAAAATTAATTTAGTACTTTCAAACTTAGTGAAGATATGGGGGAGTGGACCTATCAGTTTTTCAAGTAAAAAGTGTTTTTCTGCCTCTTAGAAATAGCCAGTGTAGATTATAATGAACACTATACTCCACTCTCCATTTCTGTTATCAGGAGAAAGTTTTGAAAATTATTATAAAATTGACTCAAACTGAAATACAGAATTTCAAGTGTTGTCTTCTTTTGATATGTAGGTAAAGGTGCAGTCTTTTGGTTTCATCTGTAAAATTTCATTTATATTTAATTTACATGATAAGACATTTTTATATAGCAACAAACAGTTAAACTTCAGCCTTGTCTTATGCAATTATAAACTAGTATTACTGGTATCTGAATAAAAACTAAATTGAGGAATATGATTTTAATTTTTCTAGTATAGTCTAGACGTTGGTAACTTTTGATGCTCAGTGTCGAAGGAAGTATGTACCTGCTTTACCATATCTTTTCTTTTTTTCTTGCAGTGAAATATTAACCCATTTGCATGTCCTAATTTGAATACCTTCTCTTATGTAGTAACTTCTCCACATCTGAATGTTTTTCCTTCATAAACCACCTATTGTGCTTGGTACTTATTTATTTCATACTGTGAGATTGCCAAATATGGTCAGAGATCATATTTATTATTTTATTTTTTTCCGTAGAAATTTGTATAGTGATAGATACACTGGTAACAGCAAGCAGCAACTGCAGTGTTAAGATAATTGAGTAAATGTATCCTGAAAGCAGTCCTGATGTAGGTACTTTATTATACCCATTTTATAGCTGGGGGAAAGAAATAGAGAAGTTAGGTAATTTGTTTAAGTTAGCTACTAAGCTGAGAAATTAGAATAAGAAAACAGGCAGGCAGATTCTAGAATCCACACATTAAGCTAAATAGATGCAAAATAAATATTTAATACATTAACTGATATTTTAAAACAAACATTCCAGTCTTCACATTTCCAAATGAGAAGGCTGCAGTTTACTTATTGTAATACAGTAAGTAGTTTAGTTAAGAAAAAGCTTAACTGTAAGATGACAATTGTAAAATAAGCCTCATAAAACTAACTGGAAGCAATTCCAAAGAACACTGCTTTGGAAACATTTTGAGTAATAGTAGGCTCACTAGAGTCACTTCCAAAGTGATAACTCTGAAAGGTAATACTCAGTTGAACTGCAGAATTAGTAACTAGTTTAATATCCCTTTTTCTCTACTGCTTGCTGGTAATGAACTGCAGTCTTTCTCTAAGTAATGCAGTCCACTAGCTTTCTAACTCCATGCCTGTATGTAATGGAAGCCAGCATCTAGGTACAGTAGGGCAGATCTGGGGATTGATGGGTTCCTTATTTCATCTCTTACCTTTAAAGGCATTTAATATAAGGAATAAAGTAAATTCAGATCAACTCCAAATTTACTATTATAGCCTGTTTCCTCCTTACCCTTTCCAACTTCACCTTTCTGTCACTATCCACTGTGCATTTTAATCTACTGTCAACCTTGGGTCATGCCATCTTTTTACTCAAACAACTGTATATACTCTCTTCCACAACTCTGTCTACCCCAGTACAATAGAGTACTGTGATTGCAAACAGACTCTGGAACTAGTCTTTGTAGATCCAAAGCCTACCTCCACCACCTGCTAGCTATGTAACCACACTGTGCCTCAGTTTCCTCATTATAGGAATACTGATACTACCTCAAAGAATAGCTATGAGGATTAACAGAGTTAATACATGTAAAATGTTTGGAACAAGTATGTGTTATCTGTTGTTATCACCATCGTTTTCTTCCTCTTCTTTTTCTCCTTCCTGCTCGTCGTTGTCATCGTCATCATCATCATCATCATCAACTGGTGAAATCCTAGCCTTCTTTGAGGACCCACTAACATTTCACAACTTCCCTGAGCTTTCTCATAGCCCAGCTGATAAGGCAGCATTGGGCCCCTCTTCTGTACTGCCACATTTTTCACTCTGCCATTCCAATCCTTAGCATACTGTATCTCATTAGTTGAACATGCATCTGTTCCTTGATTGTAAGTGCATTGAGGTCATATGTAAGGATGAAGGAAGGGCCAAGGCAGTTTGTACTATGTCTGAAATTATTTTGGATTATCACCCATATGGATACTATGGGAAATATTTTTAGTCACTCCTAATGTTAAAGGAACTGAACGAGTTTTCCTCCATTAAAACATATTAAAATATTTTTCAAACTTCATTCAGAAGTTTACTGGAAAGAACATTTCTTTCATGATTTCTATGAAGAAAATGTCCATAGTTTAAATTATTGTGTGTATTTCTAATATTTAATATAACATAAATACAGTGTAGTACTATATATATTTCCAAGAAAACATTTGAAAATTAGATAAATTCCTTTCAAACATTTGTAAAATGTTGACCTTTTTACTAATGCAGACTGGCCTTCTCCCAATCAGTCTAAATTGATGAGGTAGTACTTGATTTGAAAAAAAGGTATAGTGTCCATCCCTAGCCCTTGCCATTAAAATGAGAGGAAATACAGGATGTATATTATTACTATCTTGTTTTTTGGAAAAAAAAAAAAAAAAAAACCCACAGAATAGAATAATCTGGATCCATTGTGACATGCAGATTAACAAATTAAACTGAATGCTAATGTGGTTTCAGAGGTTATTTTTAAGTAATTGTATTTCTTATAATAGTAACTATATACCATTTACCTTGCAAATTCCACTTTAATTAGCCTGTTTATATGTGATATTGTAAATATTTGCTTTACATACCAAAAATGCCCCACAAAATGTGCTTGTACTTAATAACTACCTAACAGATGTTTCCTTTCCTTAAAAATAAAACTTAAAAAAATGCTTAAATACTAAATAATTCTAAATATACTCAGAGTCTTAACCAAACATATGCTATTGAAAACCTAAATACTATATATATTCTTCTTACCACATTTCTCAATGTGATGACATACTAAATCCAGGAAAAGAAGCGTATTTTTCCTTTTTCTAGAGTTTATTTCTGGATGGTTAACCAAGGATACACTAGAGCATGTTTATTCTAATGGACCATATTTCAAATAACAGTTGTGGCAAATGATTTTTTTTACTATTTCTAAGGTATCTTGATTTTATTGACAATATAAGATAATTTAATTGGCATCTCTTTTTAATTATTTTTTAAACAGGACAGAGATTCCTTCTGCCATCAGATGTCTTTCTGCTTGACTGAACTGCACCTGTGGTCTTTGAAGAATACCTTACACATTGCGGGTAAATGAGCTCTGGATTAATTTCAATATTTTTCAAATATGTTACACCATTATAAATAAGTATTAGCAAAGGTTAGAGCCTGAATTCTCCAGCTGGAATTGCATCCTTTCTCTATTCTTAATGAAAAATTGGTTAATGGGAAATAATTCCTTTTAATTACTCTTACTAACTTAATATTTACAGCTTGAGTTAGGTTTTTATTTTTGAAAATTAATTTTATTGGCTTAATGTTTGATCCCTCTTATGATACACACAGGTTCAATTTTTTTCTGGGATTGATCATAATAACATATTCATAAATATGTACAGGATAGCTAATGGTAAAGGCATTTCTATTTGATTTAAAATAACATTTCAAACATATAGCTAAGATGTACAATTATTTTCATGTTCTTCACATTTTTTGGGGGGAGGATTATATGTGTGTTTTAATAATGCTTATTAACATAGGATATAATATATTTTATAGGAAATATCTTTTTAAAAATCTTTAATTATACAAAGTAACACTTGTATTTAGGAGGACAAAATTATTTATATTTCTTAAGCATCATTACAAAGAAAATGGCTTACCTTACAAAATACCATTTTTTCATATTAAATATAGAATTAAGGATAACTGTGATATTTTCATCAAGTTTATCTATTTAAAAATGTATAAAGATGAAATTTCAATTAAACTAAGTGGATTTAACATTCATTTGCTTCCTGTTAAAATTCTTCTAAAATGACAATAAAGGAATAAAAATAAGGAAGGCATAAACCCTTTCGAGAGAGGGGACAACTGAAATTGGACAAATTATGGAAGATGGGGGGCAAAGAGGAATTAGTAGAGCTGAAAAACCTGAATATAAATTGCCTGCAGAGGAGAGTTCCAATGACAGCCAATTTATGACTCAAAATTCTGGAAAGATACAGAAATTTGAGGAGCCAGATATTGTAGAAGATGGCATGTGTCATGAGACTGATGATAAAGATAAAGGGAGATGCAAGTTTGCAAAAGAAGTTGTGAGATACCTTTCATGCTGTGGAAATATTAAATTAAGGAGGCTCTAAAGGTGGGAACACCAGGGCCAGTGAAAGAAGACATGGAAGGAAACAGGAAACAGGCATGAAATGGAAGGAAGCCTACATACTGATGGGTAAGGTCTTCTTAATCCCACTTTGTTCTGAGAATGTCATACCCATTTGTACACTTTCCAAGAAAGAAGGAGTTTGAGATAGTCTTCTCTGGAAGAACTGCATGACCCTAGAAAGAAGGCTTATATACATAGACGTTTGAGGGAGTCCTTTGGTGAAATGCTCTGGTTCTTGGCCAATCAGTGAAGCCCACCAGTTGGCAAGCTCTATTTGTGTACACAGGGCTTCCATTCAGCTTTTTAGTCCTTACTTGTAAATACAGAGAACGAAGGATCACCAGATATTTGAGGAATATCTTCAACAGGAAAGAAAACAAAGTGAATAGATGAATGGATTTCTGAAGAAATAGAGATAATGTAGGAAGGGGGAAAAAAAGTACAACAGAGACCTAAGAAAACATACTAAATCCATGAAAAAAGAAACAAAAACAGAAGCTTCAGAAAATATTTGAAGTTATACAGATCTCTTGAAAAGTAAAAATGTGTTAAAAAAAAATTCAAAACTCCAAAGTGTAAAAGAAATCTCCTCAGAAAATAGAAAAAAGAAATTTTACTGCTGGTGGAAATCTTTAATTGAAATATTTTCTTCTCTAATCATAATTGCCCATTTTTCATCTTATTCCCTTATTCTCATATACCTAGGTTTTATGATTCTTTGAGACCGTTAATCTTTTAATCCCTTGATATTCTCCTAGTCCATTGGGCCTTCTTAATTTATCTTCCTACCCAGCTTGGACCCCATGGTTGGAAGTCTGAGCTGTTCCGTCTTGATCCCCTTTTACCCCTTATCTTCTGTTCATGCCCAACAAACTCCTTTCCTGCCCTTCCATCAGTCCTAAAGTTTTCCATCCCTGTTTCTTCTATTCTGAGGCAGTGAATGGTTTTAGGGAAGAATCACACAGTGGTGCACGGTAGCCCCATGGAAATGGTCTTTAACCCCAACTGCATTTTTGCAGGGCCTCTCTATTGGGACATTCTTCTGTTTAACCTTTTATGAATCCTACTTCTTTAGTACTCAGCTTTATTAAGTCACTTAGAGAAGGCTTCCCTCTTATCTGTACTAAATTAGTAACCCTATTAATGTGCTTTCATTGTGCTTGATGTTTATTTTTAAAATGTTTGATATAATCACAAACTTACAGAAAAATTGCCAATACAGAGAATCTTTTTTTCTTGTACCATTTGAGAGTAAGTTGTAGCCTGATGCTTGATCACCTCCAAATATATTCGTGTATATGTCCTACAAAAAGAATTTTGTCCTGCATTACTGTATAGCCATCGATATCAGGAAATTAACAATGATGTACTTCAGTCTAAATGGACCAGTCCACCAGTTGTCCCACCTTTGTTCTTTTTTTGGAAAAGGATTTTGTTCACAGTAACACATGGTATTGTTACCATGTTTCTTTAGTGTCCTTCATTCTTGTCATCCTTCATCCCTTTTCTTTTTTTAGGTTTTATTACCTTAACATTTTTGAAGGTACTAGGCCAGTTTTTGTGTAGGATGTTCCTAAGTTAGGAAATTGAAATTTCCTCACAATTAGATTCAGGTTATGCATTTTTGATGGAAATATCTCACAAATGATGCTGTATTCTCAATGCATCCTATCAGGTGCTGCATAATTTCAGTTTGTCCCTTTCCTGATGATACTCATGATTACCTGATTAAGGCAGTGTCTGCTAGGCTTCTCCACTGCAAAGTTAATTTCTTCTTTGTTATTACTAAGTATTTCGTAGGGAAGTACCTTGAAATTATGTAAATATCCCATTCCTCATCACACTTTAAATATCTTATATATTATCAATTATCAATAGATTTAAAAAGCTTTTTACTGAAGTATAGCGTATGTACTGAAAAGTGTAGACATCGTAAGATTATGTTGTGAACTATCAGAATGAGAAAACACCCATAAAATCACCACCCAGGACAACAAACAAAATATCAGTATCCAAGAAGTTCTACTCATGATTTTTCCCAGTCAATCCTTATTAGATATATTCAGTCTAGAGACATGAACTGCATTCTTTAAAATTGTATGCCTCTACTAATGACATGATGAATAAAATAGAGCTTCAACTAGTACACACAATTGACTATTTTGAAAGACTATATTAGAAAAGTTAATTGTAGCAGTAATACTTTTTTTTGGTTTTATCATTCAATTTGAGAAAGTTTAGGGCAGTCAGTCACTAGGGGGCAGCCTGTACTGCTTTCACCTCTTTACAAACAGTTATATACTCCTTATCCTTACGTTAGTAACTGAGAATTATTTTGCATGGAAGAAAACAAATGTTCCTTCAATGAAAGAAATACTTTTTTATTCATAGATATGAAGAAAATGGACAAAATTATTTTATTCTTTTATATTTAAATTGCAATACATTCTTGATTAAACGAATCCTGACATCTGGGAAGCCTAGCTTTGCTTCTTAGGTAGCCTCAGCAAAGTGTCTGAATTTGAGCAGGTTTAGAAGGGGCTTTCCCAGTTTAAACAAGTTTTAGATAATAATTTATCCAAAGCTTCCTCTAATCTTCCCTTTCTTTTCTGCAGATTTCTCCCAAATGCCATAGGATAGAAACTAGACTCTTGAGCTAAATTGGAGAAAAGAAAACCACAGCTCAGAATCCAACAGGGCATTTTCTTCCATGCACTGATTTCATTTGGCATTGCTTAGTGGCAGTTCCTTTCGGTAGCGCCCTGTGAAAAATATCAGAGGAAGTGTGAAATAGAAAACTTGGTTTTTCTTGATTTCAGTTCTTTACTAATCTTTTTCTCATGCCATTCTAGTTTTGTATAAATCTTTTCTCATTAGATTGATAAACTTTACAGTTTCTGCATATCCCTAGAGTATATGAACTTATCTCCAGATGCTTTTGAGCCATTTTATTTCTAGTAACATAAGGAGACTGTTTTCTGCTTTTCTCCCTACCCTTCCCCCAGTATAGTATGGCTTGGCTTTTTATTCCCTGGGTCTTTTAAACCACAATTTAATGTTATTTCTTCCTTTCTATAGATAGAGACATTGGGATCTACCAGTATTATGACAAGAAAGATCCACCAGGTAAAGTACCTATTCTGTGCAATTAATTTTTATTAACTAAATATTCTAAACCATGAAGTACTGACCATTAAAAACCTTCTTCTTATGAGCTTTAGATAAATTCTAGAATTTTAAAAAAAGCCCCTTCAGTTCTTTAGAAAAATGCTGAGGTTGATATTGATCTGTTCTATATTAAATAAAGTAATATCGAGAAAATGCTGTAGAAGGACATGAAAATTTTCATCTTACTCTTGATCAGACTGATAACAGGGCAGTCTATTCACGTGTATTTATCAGTGTCCCAGTAGAGGGCATTGTTAATGCATAGGTCCTACTGATGCTGGCCTCCTGGATCCTCACCTAATATCTGAAATAGGCATTTCTGAGTGAATGATCAATTTTCCTTATCTGATTAATCCTGTTAATCCCTGAAGTTTTATGATGGGCCAAAAGGTCTTTCTAGCTAAAGTTACTTCCTGTTTTGGTCTCTGTTGAAGTGGGCTGTGTGAGCATCCTGTGTGCTTAGCTTAGTGGTTAATAGGCTGACTTCACGGTTCTGATGACAGACTGAAGCAGCTTCTGTTCTGGGCTCCATTGCACTCTCCTATCTGATGAGAGTGGAAGCTTAGGATATTGGTCCACCTGTTGTGCCCTTTCACTGCAAATATAGGAAATATCTCTATGAAATGAAAACATCCAAATTATGGCATGTTTTTCAACTGTTCTTTTAGAACCTTAGCATAATTTATTAATTTCAGTAATACATGTAATGTTAATATATGTATACATATTAAAATACAAAGCATTATAATAAAAATAAATTCTGCTTTTGTTTTTTCTTTCTATCCTTTCTGCTTCAATATCTGCGACAGAGCATGGTAACTTAGAAGAAAAGCAGAAGCTGGCAGAGTGTAAGCCTACTTTATATTTTTTTGGAACTATAAAACTGAAAAGTTCAGTATTATAAAATATTCATCTGGAACAAATAGGAAACATTATTCCCTCCAAATTTCTTATAATTACAAATTCTCATTGCTTAGGAATATAAACATATGCCTAACAATTGTATTTGTCAGGCCTTTACAAAATGTACGTTTATGTAAAGATAAACTTCCTTAATGAACTATGTGTTATTTAGTATGTTTAAGATAATTGTACCAAACTTAAATTAAACACTTAATTATTAATACATGGCCAACATTGTTAACATTTCTTACCCATTTTTAAGAAAATAGTATTTGTAATATCAGTATTAGCATTTTATTCACTCTAGTCTTCTCTGATCTCCAGTATATAAGTGTATATAAGTATATTATGGCTACAAGGTAATATGGTTTTAATGACTTAAAATTAAACATACATTAAGATTTTTATGGAGTATAGCTAGAGCTGAAAATCCCATTTGTTCTCTTGGGTGGTGTTTTGTTTTTTTTTTTTTTTGAGAGGGAGTTTCGCTCTTGTTGCCCAGGCTGGAGTGCAATGGCGCAATCTTGGCTCACTGCAACCTCTGCTTCACAGGTTCAAGTGATTCTCCTGCTGGGATTACAGTAGCTGGGATTACAGACGTGCCATCACGCCCAGCTAATTTTGTATTGTTAGTAGAGGCAGGGTTTCTCCATTTTGATCAGGCTGGTCTCAAACTCCTGACCTCAGGTGATCTGCCCGCCTCCGCCTCCTAAAGTGCTGGGATTACAGGCGTGAGCCACTGCACCTGGCTTTTTTCTTGTTTTTTAAATCATTGAACTGACATTTAATTTTGAAAACTACTGTGTTAGTAGCTGCAACACAGATTTAAAAATTTGCACTTATATTCTACGCATCAAAATTGTTTATAGACCAAATTCATTTGCTGAAATAAGATATATAGCAATTCTACTCTCAAATTTAAGCATCTGTGTGTACTATATATATGTATATGCACATACAACACATACATATGCACAAATATACTTATAACTGTTATTTAGAATTATTAATGAGGAGAATCCAAAGATGAATTCATTTTTCTGATGAAATAGATATGAGTTTAACATTTTAAAATTATTTTAAACAGAACTATTTTTAATTTATTTTAGGGTAACATGACTCTACTAAATAATTTTATCTTTCAATTAAATTTATTTAAAACAAAACAAAGTCTTACCATTATGGTATATACTTTAAAGAAAGCTGTTCTTAATTAAAAAGAGCACTGTTAGGGCCTTATTTGTTAAAACTTGGATTTCCCTCAGATTTTTCCATAGTTTTAAAATGTCGTGCTTTGATGCTTAACTTCATATATTTTTATGTAAATTTTTATTTTTAATTTTTTTCATATTTACATTTCTTTGCTCATTATATTCATTTACTCATGATAATTTTTTTAGGTCTGAGTACAGGCTACTTGGAGAATTTGGAATTTCTTTTGGATTGAACATTTAATTATTTACATGAAAAAGTTACTTTCTTGGTAAAGAGTACATCATTTACAATGAATTACTAGATTCACAAGCCTAGCAAACTTTTCCAGGGATTCTCCAAGCCTTGTTGGTTGTCATCGTAAAATTATGATTAGGGAGATTGTTTTGTGGTAAAAATCCTGTTTCTATGACAAAGCCTTTCAAAAGGCTGTCATTTGATGATGGAAATGAAGCCTACTTCCGCTCAAGTATAGAGGTGTTTTATTTTAATCTTCCTAAGGCACACTGCTAAGCAGAATTTCCTTTTTAAAAAATCTTGTTTAACTAACTGTAGTACATGTTTTATTTGCCAGCACGAGATTATCCTTGGACGCTCAAAAACAGACGCCCAGAAAAACTCCGAGACTCACTCAAAGAGTTGGAGGTATCTTTCAAAAAGTTTCAAAAATGGCAACAAACAAATCTGTTTTTAAAACATCTTTCAACAGCTTTAATTTTCATAAAGGATCAACTCTCATGGTGATGATAGCTTTGCTTTTGTCCAGTGATGAGTTCCAAAACAGTTGCGTCTTTGTGTGGCATGTTGATCTTTTTTTGCTTGCAAGTCAGAGGCAGTTTAACTGATAATGATAATGTGTATAGCCAACTGCACTCTCTCTTTTTCTGTTGTACTTCAGGAGCTGATGCAAAACAGTCAGTGTGTGCTGAGCAAATGGAAGAACAAATATGTCTGTCAGGTAAAATGGTTTGACAAGCCTTTGCAGTGTTTAACCAATGGAGCTGAAAACTATGTAGTAATTGGTATTCTTGTGTTATGATAGGTAATGGACAAAAACTTTTTTTAGCAGTGGATATTTCATAGTTTGAATTCTAGTCATTCTAGAGCTAACATTAGACAGATTGACATAGGACAACAGGCTCATTAATCAGTATTAATTAGTATAGTTGTATAGTTGTACTGACATATGATAAACACTAATAAAAATCTTTTCATATTGTATTTTTGTTTGAAGTGGTCTCAATGTTGTAGTAGATGTTTGCTGGCATAGATTTAATTATATATATATGTATTATGTTTTAAGATCTGGGATACATGTGCATAATGTACAGGTTTGTTACATAGGTATGCATGTGCCATGGTAACATGTGCATAATGTACAGGTTTGTTACATAGGTATGCATGGTGGTTTGCTGCACCCATCAACCATTGACATTAGGTATTTCTTCTAATGCTATCCCTCTTGTAAACTCCCCCCACCTCCTGATAGGCCTTGGTGTGTGATATTCCCCTACCTGTGTCCATGTGTTCTCATTGTTGAACTCCAATTTATGAGTGAGAACATGTGGTGGTTGATTTTCTGTTCTTGTGTTAGTTTGCCAAGAATGATGGTTTCCACCTTCATCCCTGTCCCTGCAAAGACATGAACTCATCTTTTTTTTATGGCTGCATAGTATTCCATGGTGTATATGTACCACATTTTCTTTACTCAGTCTATCATTGATGGTCATTAGGGTTTGTTCCAAGTCTTTGCTATTGTGAACAGTGCTGCAATAAACATATGTGTGCACATGTCTTTATACTAGAATGATTTATAATCCTTTGGGTATATACCCAGTAATGGAATTGCTGGGTCAAATGGTATTTTTGGTTCTAGATCCTTGAGGAATCACCACAGTGTCTTCCACAATGGTTGAACTAATTTACACTCCTACCAACAGTGTAAAAGTGTTCCTGTTTCTCCACATCTTCTCCAGCATCTGTTGTTTCCTGACTTTTTAATGATCACCATTCTAACTGGTGTGAGATGGTATCTCATTGTGGTTTTGGTTTGCATTTCTCTAATGACCAGTGATGATGAGCTTTCAGCTTTTTTCATATGTTTATTGGCCTCATAAATGTCTTATTTTGAGAAGTGTCTGTACATATCCTTTGCTCACTTTTTGATGTTGTCGTTTGTTTTTTGTAAGTTTGTTTTAAGTTCTTTGTAGATTTTGGATGTTAGCCCTTTGTCAGATGGATAGATTGCAAAATTTTTCTCCCATTTTGTAGGTTGCCTGTTCATTCCAATGGTAGTTTTTTCTGCTGTGCAGAAGCCCTTTAGTTTAATTAGGTCCCATTTGTCAATTTTGGCTTTTGTTGCCATTGCTTTTGGTGTTGTAGTCATGAATTCTTTGCCCATGCCTATATCCTGAATGGTATTGTCTAGGTTTTCTTCTAGGGTTTTTATGGTTTTAGGTCTTATGTTTAAGTCTTTAATCCATCTTGAGTTAATTTTTGTATAAGGTGTAAGGAAGGGGTCCAGTTTCAGTTTTCTGCATATGGCTAGCCAGTTTTCCCAGCACTGTTTATTTCTTCATTGCTTGTTTTTGTCAGGTTTGCCAAAGATCAGTTGTAGATGTATGCTGTTTTTCTTAGGCCTCTTTTCTGTTCCCTTGGTCTATAGGTCTGTTTTGGTACCAGTACCATGCTGTTTTGGTTACTGTAGCCTTGTAGTATAGTTTGAAGTCAGGTAGCATGATACCTCCAGCTTTGTTCTTTTTCCTTAGGATTGTCTTGGCTATATGGGCTCTTTTTTAGTTCCATATGAAATTTAAGGTAGTTTTTTCTAATTCTGTGGAGAAAGTCAATGGTAGCATGCTGGGGATAGCACTGAATCTATAAATTACTTTGGGTAGTATGGTCATTTTCACGATATTGATTCTTCCTATCCATGAGCATGGATATGTTTTTTCATTCGTGTCTTCTCTTATTTCCTTGAGCAGTGGTTTGTAGTTCTCCTTGAAGAGGTCCTTCACATCCCTTGTAAGTTATATTCTTAGGTATTTTATTCTCTTTGTAGCAATTGTGAATGGGAGTTCCCTCATGATTTGGCTCTTTGTTTCTCTATAATTGGTGTATAGGAATGCTTGTGATTTTTGCACATTGATTTTGTATCCTCATTGTTTGCTTCAGTTGCATGTCAGCTTAAGGAGATTTTGGGCTGAGACAGTGGGGTCTTCTAAATATACAATCATGTCATCTGCAAACAGACAATTTGACTTCCTCTCTTCCTAATTGGATACACTTTATTTCTTTCTCTTGCCTGATTACCCTGCCCAGAACTTTCAAGACTATGTTGAATAGTAGTGGTGAGAGTGCACACCCTTGTCTTGTGCCAGGTTTCAAGGGGAATGCTTCCAGCTTTTGCCCAGTTAGTATGATCTTGGCTGTGGGTTTGTCATAAATAGCTCTTACTATTTTGAGATATGTTCAATCAGTATCTAGTTTATTTAGCATTTTTAGCATGGCGGCGTGTTGAATTTTATTAAGACCTTTTCTGCATCTATTAAGATGATCATGTGGTTTTTGTCATTGGTTCTGTTTATATGATGGATTACATTTATTGATTTGTGTATGTTGAACCAGCCTTGCATCCCAGGGATGAAGCTGACTTGATCATGTTAGATAAGCTTTTTGATGTGCTGCTGGATTTTTTTTGGCCTGTATTGAGCTCTGCTCTGGTCTTAGTTATTTCTTGTTGTCTCCTAGCTTTTGAATTTGTTTGCTTTGCTTCTCTACTTTCTTTAATTGTGATGTTAGGATGTCGATTTTGGATCTTTCCTACTTTCTCCTGTGGGCATTTAGTGCTATAAATTTCCCTCTAACTGCTCCTTTAGCTGTATCCAAGAATCTGATACATTGTCTTTGTTCTCATTGGTTTCGAAGAACTTGTTTATTTCTGTCTTAAACTTGTTATTTACCCAGTATTCATTCATAAGCAGGTTGTTCAGTTTCTATGTAGTTGTGCAATTTTGAGAGTTTCTTAATTTTGAGTTCTTATTTGATAGGCACTGTGGTCTGAGAGAGAGTTTGTTACGATTTATGTTCTTTTGCATTTGCTGAGGAGTGTTTTACTTCCAATTGTGTGGTCAATTTTAGAATAAGTTTGATGTGGTGCCGAGAAGTATGTACATTATGTTGATTTGAGGTGGAGAGTTTTCTAGATGTCTTTTAGGTCTGCTTGTGATTCTTTTGTGTCATCATTCTTGTTTGTAGTTTAGGCCCATGGTTCTATTTATAAAGCTACAACATCAAATTTGTAGTAAGTGTAAACAGATCTTAATCTACCATTTTAGTGGATTCTAGTTTTTCCTCATTTTTTGTCTAGTCTGTGTTTGCTCATGGAGGCAACTATTTAGTTACCTTCTCAACTGGCATACATTTTTATTTTTCAGAGGTCGTTTACAAGGGTGAGTTAGCATTTTTAGAATCATCATACTTATATTTGCCTTAGGATATTATTAAAAAGGATGGAAAATTATAGCTTATTTTTATAATTCAATCATACTTTGAAACTGGAATACAAAATATGCTCCAGAAAGTTTCAAACTTAGTACAACTCAAATTTGTGGTTTTTAATGTCATTACTCATGTTAAAAATAGGCTCAGAATTGCCTGGGCACGGTGGATCACGCCTGAAATCCCAGCACTTTGGGAGGCTGAGGCAGGTAGATCATAAGATCAGGAGTTGGAGACCAGTCTGGCCAACACGGTGAAAACCTGTCTCTACTTAAAAAAAAAAAAAATATATATATATATATATATATATACACACACACACATATATATATATATATAATTAGCCTGGTGTCGTGGTGTGCGCCTGTAATCCGAGCTACTCAGGAGGCTGAGGCAGTAGAATCTAGTGAACCCGGAAGATGGAGGTTGCAGTGAGCCGAGATCATGCCATTACACTCCAGCCGGGGTGACATTGTGAGACTCCATCTCAAAAAGAAAAAAGGTTCAGAATTATTTGACTGGAGGTCAAGCCTACCACCTGTAGTAAGAGGCATGTCTCATGACCTCCAACCTTACCCATCACACAGGGTAAATTTGAACATGTTTGGCATCTTAAAATATGCAGTGGAGCATCCCAATAGACAATCCTTTTTAGATAGACTTTAGTGAATTTTAATTTAATAGTAATTTTGTGTGTGTGTCTGATGAGGGGATGTCTGGAGAAGGATATCTCTTACTATTACATTAATTCGATTCAGAAGCGGAATTTTAATGATAAAATGTATGTAAAATTTTGTAATTTACAGTAATCTAATTGGTTAATTAAGCTGGTGTACCAATGAGTCTGCTTTTAACATTTTTAATGGGACTTATCTTTTTTTTTTTTTTTGTTCTGTTGTATTCTGTGCCTCATTTCTATGATTATAAAGATACTTCTAAAATAGACCTTATACTTCCAGCACATTCTTGGTGTGATATATTTTAACAAGGTAACTTCATTTCCACCCTGCCCACAGGTCCAGGCCAGTCTTCACATAGTTAAAGTCTTTGAGAGACCCCCTAACATTGTCCATTCACTTCTTCAGTTTCTAGATAAGATTGTTAGCTAGTTCTTCTAAAAATCTGTGTATGTTCTATTTCAAAAGATCTCTGATATCACAATAAATTAAAATTTTGATGTCCAAGCCACATTTTTAGCTTGAGGAAATGACCCCCTTAACCCTTTCTGTTAAATTTTTCTTAAATTTTGTTAAATTTTACTTACTTATAAAGTAAGTAAACTACCTCAACAGGCTCCCCAAGGGACCTCTTTTTGTGCACATATCCAGTATGGTGGTTCCAAAGATAGCATGTCTGCTGACCACAACATAATGCTCTATAACTCTTAGAAAAGGAGTGAAAATGTTCATCAGTATCTTCATGCTAATACATTTGGACTCTCAGTCTTTGAACTTGGCTACTCCTCTGCTAATGTACATCATTTTCTCCCAAGAAATGGTAAATTTAGGATTTATGAATTTATTTTAGTAGTCATCTCTTTAAGGGCTCCGTATTTCTTTGGAAAGTCCAATTGTTTAAAAGTAAGCAAGGCAACCACAGCAACATGAAAGATTTCAGAGGATGCAATCTGAGGTTGGATTGTTCTATGTGTCAAATGATGAGGATTTATAGGTTTTCATCATTACCAAAGCTTAGTTCATGTTGTCAGTCCAATGATCTTTACCTTGTATCAGTTAAAAACTAATTCCCTCACCTATAAATACAGAATGGTTTTTCTTTTCTTTTTTTTTTTAATAGGATAGTATTTTATATTTCTGGATCTTTACTTATTTTTCTTCCTTTTTTATACAGTATTCACTGTATCCGATTTGCAGTCTTTTATCCTTCACTCCCCTCCTACCCTTTCCTCTGAGTCCTGAAAGTCCATTGTATCATTCTTATGCCTTTGCATCCTCATAGGAAACTCCCACTTATGAATGAGAACATACGGTGTCTGTTTTTCCATTCCTGAATTACTTCACTTAGAATAATGGTCTCCAGTTCTACCTAAATTGCTGTGAATGCCATTATTTCATTCCTTTTTACGGCTAAGTAGTATTCCATTGCATGTATTGACCACAGTTCCTTTATCCACTTACTGATTTACGGGAATTTGGGCTGGTTCCATATATTTGCAATTGCAAATTGTGCTGTTGTAAACATGCATGGGCAAGTATCATTTTCGTTTAATGACTTCTTTTCATCTGGGTAGATACCAGTAGTGGGACTGCTGGATCAAATGGTAGTTCTACTTTTAGTTCTTTAAGGAACCTCCACACTGTTTTCTATAGTGGTTGTACTAGTTTACATTTCCACCAGCAGTGTAAAAGTGTTTCCTTTCACCACATCCCTGCCAAATCTATTACTATTTTTTAAAATTTTTTGATTATGGCCATTCTTGCAGGAGTAAGGTGGTATATCGCATTATGGTTTTAATTTGCATTTCCCTGATGATTAGTGATGTTGAGCATTTTTTCAAGTGTTTGTTGGCCATTTGTATATCTTCTTTTGAGAATTGTCCATTTATGTCCTTAGCCCACTTTTTGATGGGATTGTTTGTTTTTTTCTTACTGATTTGTTTAATTGTAGGTTCTGGATATTAGTCCTTTGTCAGATGTATAGATTGTGAAGATTTTTTTCTCCCACTCTGTGGGTTGGCTGTTTACTCTGCTGACTGTTCATTTTGCTGTGCAAAACTTCTTTAGATTAATTAGGTCCCAGTTATTTATCTTTATTACATTTGCTTTTGAGTTTTTGGTCATGAAATCCTTGCCTGAGCCAGTGTCTAGAGGGGTTTTTCCAATGTTATCTTCTAGAAATTTTAAGTTTCAGGTCTTGGATTTAAGTCCTTAATACATGTTAAGTTTATTTTTGTGTAAGGTGAGAGATGAGGATCCAGTTTCATTCTTCTGCATGTGGCTTGCCAATTATCCCAGCACCATTTGAATAGGGTGTCATTTCCCCACTGTTATGTTTTTGTTTGCTTTGTCAAAGATCAATTGGCTGTATGTGTTTGGGTTTATTTCTGGGTTCTCTATTCTGTGCCTATTTTTATACTAGCACTATGCTGTTTTGGTAACTATGGCCTTGTATTATAGTTTGAAGTCAGGTAATGTGATTCCCCTAGATTTGTTCTTTTTGCTTAGTCTTACTTTGGCATCATTCGTGCAGTGAAGAATGATGGTGGTATTTGATGGGAATTACATTGACTTTGTAGATTGCTTTTGGCAGTATGACCATTTTCACAATATTGATTCTACCCATCCATGTGCATGGGGTGTATTTCCATTTGTTTTTGTGATCTGTGATTTCTTTCAGCAATGTTTTGTGGTTTTCCTTGTAGAGATCTTTCACCTCCTTAATTCGGTATATTTCTGAGTTTTTTTTTTCTTTTGCAGCTATTGTAAAAGGGGTTGAGTTCTTGATTTTATTGTCAGCTTGGTCACTGTTGGTGTATAGCAAGGCTACTGATCTATGTACATTAATTGTGTATCCTGAAGCTTTACTGAATTCGTTTATTAGTTCTAGGAGCTTTTTAGAGAAGTCTTTAGGGTTTCCTAGGTATGTCATTGTATTATCAGCAAACAGTGACAGTTTGACTTTCTCTTTACCCATTTGGTTGCCCTTAATTTGTTGCTCTTGTCTAATTGCTCTGGCCGGGATTTCCAGTACTATGTTGAATAGAAGTGTTGAGAGACAGTATCCTTGTCTTGTTTCAGTTCTCAGGGGAAATGCTTTCAGCTTTTCCCCATTCAGTATTATGTTGGCTGTGGGTTTGTCATAGATGGCTTTTATTACATTAAGGTATGTCCTTTCTATGCCAGTTTTGCTGAGGGTTTTGTCAGATGCTTTTTCTGCATTTACTGAGATGATCATGTGATTTTTGTTTTTAATTCTGTTTATGTGGTGTATCACATTTATTAACTTGAGTATGTTAAATTATGCCTGTATCCCTGGCATGAAACCCACTTGATCATGGTGGATTATCTTTCTGATATGTTGTTTTTGATATAGTTAGCTAGGATTTTTGCATCTTTATTCATCAGGGATATTGGTCTTTAGTTTTCTTTTTTTGTTATGTCCTTCCCTTGTTTTGGTATTAGGGTGATACTGGCTTCATAGAATGATTTATGGAGGATTTTCTCCTTATCTTGTGGAGTAGTGTCAGTAGGATTGGTACTTATTCTTCTTTGAATGTCTAATAGAATTCAGCTGTGAATCTGTCTGTTCCTGGATTTTTTTGTTGGCAATTTTTAAATTACCACCTCAGTATTTCTGCCTGTTACTGGTCTGTTCAGAGTAGTACTGATCTATTTCCAGGAATTTATCCATCTCCTCTAAGTTTTCTAGTTTATGGTCATAAAGTTACTCATAGTAGCCTTGAATTATCTTTTGTATTTCTGTGGTGTTGGTTATAATATCTCCCATTTTGAACTTATTTTTATCATCTCTCTTCTTTTCTTGGTTAATCTTGCTAATGGTCTGTCAATTTTATTTATCTTTTCAGAGAACCAGCTTTTTGTTTCATTTATCTTCTGTATTTTTGTTGTTATTATTTGTTTCAATTTCATTTACTTCTGCTTTCATCTTTGTTATTTCTTTTCTTCTGCTGGATTTGGGCTTGGTTTGTTCTTGTTTCTCTAGTTCCTTAAGGTGTGACCTTAGATTGTCTGTGCTCTTTCAGACTTTTTGATGTACGCATTTAAGGCTATGAACTTTCCTCTTAGCATCATCTTTGCTGTATCCCAGCAGTTTTGATAGGCTCTGTCACTATTATCGTTCAGTTCAAAGAATTTTTAAATTTCCATCTTGATTTCATTGTTGACCCAACAGTTATTTAGGAGCAGGTTACTTAATTTCCATGCATTTGCATGGTTTCGAGGGTTCCTTTTAGAGTTTATTTTCAGTTGTGTTTTACTGTGCTCTGAGAGTACTTGATACAATTTCAGTTTTTACTGAGACTTGTTTTGTGGCCTGTCCTATGGTCTGTCTTGTAGAAAGTTCCATATGCTGATGAGTAGAATATATATTCTGCAGTTGTTGGGTGGATTGTTTTGTAAATATCTGTTAAATCCTTTTTTTTCTTGGGTATAGCTTAAATCCATTGTTTCTTTGTTGACCTGGTCTTGATGACCTGTCTAGTGCTGACAATGGAGTACTGAAGTCCCCCACTATTATTGTGTTGCTGTCTATCTCATTTCTTAGGTCTTATAGTAATTGTTTTTATAAATTTGGGAGCTCCAGTGTTAAGTGCATATATATTTAGGATTGTGATAATTTCCTGTTGAACAAAGTCCTTTTATCATTCAATAATGTCACTCTTTGTCTCTTCTGTGCTGTGTCTGCACTCCCAATTCACCCACTCCCTTGAGGTCTCATCAACAAACTTCACATTCACATTTGATTGAAATTGTTACAAAGTTCAGCTGGAAGTTTCCTTCTCCCTGTGGTCTTTTCCCAGGAATCTCTTCCCAAGGACCTCTGTAAGATAAATGTCAGAAATGGCTTCCCTGGGGACTGAGAGCCCACAGAGCTGTTCCTGCTGCTGCTTCTACCCTTGTGTTTCGCTTGTCTTTCTGAAATTGTGTCAGTTCCAGGGAAGGCCAGATCATCCTTCTGTGATCGGGACCTTCAGGTTTCCCAGTGAGGGTGTATGTTCGGGGATAGATGACCATACCCCTTTCCCACTTTCAGACTTCAAGCACTACAGTTTTGGGACTGTCTCCCAGGGCCTGCAGGAGCAATCTGCTTCCTTCAAAGGGTCTATGGATTCTTTTGGCTTTCCTGGTGTGCTCCTGTGGTAGTTTTTGGAGCAAAAGTTCATGATGTGAGACCCCACATGCTGCCCTGTCTTTCTGAGTGAGAGCTTTAGTTTAGTCTTGCCTCCTATACATCATTTTCCTCCTACCTCCCAGAATGGTTTTCAAATCAAGATTTACCTATACACATGTTCAAGATAAAAATTGTCTTTTAAAGTTGATTTTTTTTCAGACAGTGCTTATCCCTAGTTGGGATACATTGAAAGGTATGAGATACACAGTTTTAGTTTTACCAGCTATTCAATATATTTTTCATTTTTATTATTTTGGTCTCCTAAAATCATTTCACTTAAAGTGTTTAATAATTTTCTCCTTTGAATTTCTTAAACCATTGTAACTCTGTTCTAGAGAATAATAGTTTTAACATTAATATACTATTAAATTGTTCAGTCTGGTGGAATTTTTTAATTTAGTAAAGTTTTATGGCTTAAGTCACATTCATGTTTTTGGATTGTTATGTAATTAGTTTAAAACAGTATTATCATTAAGCATAGACGTAACTTCATATATGTCCATTTTGTATTAAATTATTTGAATTGTGCATGTAAATTTAACTATAAAAGTATATAACATAGTCAGCTGTACCATGGTTTCCATTCATAACAATTTTGCATTTTCAGGCACAATCTTAAAAGGCCAACCAAAGATAGTTTCCTTTTTAAATGTCTGTAGTAAATTATTTGACAGGTTATGTAAAAGTACAAATTATTTTCCAAACCTATCACGGGTAAATTGTGATCTTATGAAACTTATTTGATCACCACTCCTTTAATTGTAGAACTTGATTTTTCTTTTTGGGAAATTGTGTGAAACTCAATTTGCTTTTTTCATAAAATAATAATAGACAAACCATGTTTTCAATTTACAACTATTAACAAATAGCATATTATTCATACAAAACTCATCACACAGTATTTTTGATTTCAACCATTGTGGTAAGAACTGTGGGAGTCACTAAGGAAATGTAAGGCATGGGCTGGGTCTACAGCATAACCGAGTCAAGGAAAATAGACACATGAAATCACTAGAATACAAATGAGTTTTAAATTGTATGACACTAAGTGAAAAGATTGTACAAGTTTAGAGAGAGCATAGCATAAAATAAGAAAAATTTTGTGGAGAATTTATAACTTTACTTAGAATGAAACATTGTGTAAAATTTGGTTAAGCCGAAAGGAAGCATTCCAGAAAAGGGAATTATATTAACTAAGCCTTAACAGGGTGTCTACATAGTAGTGAGAAGGTGGGTCATTTAGGAGTATGTTGAAGAATGAAAGGACTAGAAAGGCAGCTTAGAACTTCCTTGTCAGGGACTTTGAATGTTATATTAAGGAACTGACACATTGTCCTGTAATGCTATAAACACTTTTGTATCAGGAGCATAGCATATTAAAATTTGACTTATAGAAGGATTAGCCTGGCAGCGGGATGTAGGATAACACATGAGAATCAGAGGCACTGAAATAATTTCAAATGTTAAGCACAGTGAGGGTAAGGTACAGAGGGTTTTGAAAGCCAGAAAATTTAGAATGACAGGTAAAAAATTTAGTTTTGACTCTGTTACATGTGAAGTGACCAGAGATAATCAAATGATGATATTATTGGAAGTAGGGAACTTGAGTGAGAGGTTGGAGTTGAAAATTTGGGAAGAGACAGCCTCCCAGATCACCTAAGAGTTGATATTGAAACCATCCAAGAGTGTGCCCTCAAGAAGGGGAAAGTGAATATCTTGGGAGAAAAGCTAGAGCCAAGGATCTTCTCAGAGGACAAGAGAGGAAAATTAAGCTAACAGAAGAAACAGAAAGAGCAATTAGAGTAATAAGGAACTGTGGAGAAGTTTATTTCCCTAAAAATTAGAGGGTTTAGAAGTCAGAGGGCCTGAAAAAGGCTTAACTTATATTTTGATTCCTTTTTTAATATTTAACTACTTATAAGTCTCAATATTGTTATAATTTAGCTGTCTATCAACAGGCATTTGTTGAGGCTCAACAAGAAACCCATCTTTATGTTAGAGGCTATTGAAAATATTAAGTGGAAGTTTGAAATGTATTTGGGAAACAAAATTAATATACAAAAGTAAAGGATAATTTGATATTAAATGTTATATTTGTTGATACACTATCTAAAGTTTAATATCTAAAGTATAGTATCTTAAGTTCAGAGATTGTTGTTGATTAAAGTAGTTGGTTAAGATTTCATAAAGGAGACTGGA
This sequence comes from Sapajus apella, assembly GCF_009761245.1. Lineage (NCBI taxonomy): Eukaryota > Metazoa > Chordata > Mammalia > Primates > Cebidae > Sapajus > Sapajus apella. Next base: position 9,942,755 of record NW_022436966.1, read on the forward strand.
CATAGCTGGACTTTGAAAGAAGGACATACTTTAGGCTAATAGAAAGGGAAAGGACAACATTCCTAGTCAGGGGAAATGTACCATCAAAGAAAAGCTATCTTTAGATAAGTACAAAATAAGGGCTAGAAGGGTAGTCTGAAAAGATTGCTCCATAGATGTGTTTATGATTACCTCTTTTGACGTACTGTAAAACTATTTTGTTGCAGGGTTAGACTAGTTTCACTATTATGATAAACAGCTGAATAATAATGTGTAGTGGCTAGTGAAAGTTAGCTAGCATATGGCACCTTAGCACTTTATATTTTCTCACTTAAAAAAATGTATTTAGCTGTAATCCCAGCACTTTGGGAGGCCGAGGCAGGTGGATCACGAGGTCAAGAGATCGAGACCATCCTGGTCAACATGGTGAAACCCCGTCTCTACTAAAAATACAAAAAATTAGCTGGGCATGGTGGCGCATGCCTGTAATCCCAGCTACTCAGGAGGCTGAGGCAGGAGAATTGCCTGAACCCAGGAGGCGGAGGTTGCGATGAGCCGAGATCGCGCCATTGCACTCCAGCCTGGGTAACACGAGCGAAACTCCGTCTCAAAAAAAAAAAAAACAAAAACAAAATGTATTTAGGCCAGGCGTGGTGCCTCATGCCTGTAATCCCAGCACTGTGGGAGGTCGAGATGGGCGGCTCATGAGGTCAAGAGATCGGGACCATCCTGGCCAACATGGTGAAACCCCATCTCTACTAAAAATACAAAAATATTTTAGCCGGGTGTGATGCTGCTTGCCTGTAGTCCCAGCTACTTGGGAGGCTGAGGCAGGAGAATTGCTTGAAACCGGAAAACGGAAGTTGCAGTGAGCCAGGATCCCACCACTGCACTCTAGCCTGCCATAGAGCCAGACTCCGTCTCAAACAAACAAAAAAAAGTATTTAGTGGTTTTCTTTAAAATTATAAAAATAACAGACATGTTTAAGGCAGAAAATTTGGAAAACACAGAAAAGCCCAAAGGGATATAAATCATCAAATTCAGCCACTTAGTATTACCCACTATTCAACATTTGATATTTGTCCTTTTACTGTGCAGACATTTACTTACAAGTATTTGCTTAAAAGATTGCATACTTGATATACATATACTCTACATATGGCCTAAATATTTTAATACATAATATTTGAACTTACATTAATATATTACATATGTTCTTTTTCATGCATCATAAAATAAACACATGAACCCAACACTGAACTAATGAATGAGATTATTGCTAATATTGTTGAATCTGCTTATTATTATTCTTCCTTAGTCACTAAATATCATACTGTTTTTCAGCAAAACATAATTATAGAAAAAATACTCAAAAATACTGTCAATCACAATGAGATATAGAAAGAACACACATAGGTCTTCCCATTAAACATGGATAAATAAAGCTGTGCGATTATTCTCACTTCCTCTTATAACTTCATTAAATTTTAGTAAAGGAATGGAAAAATATATAAAGTCATAAGGACAAAGGGAATAAAAAGGCTGTGATAATAGGAGATAACAGTTTTTAGAAGTTGTAAACCAGATGGCTATGTGGTACCTGACTTTGCAGACCACAGGCTTTCCTGAAATATGAGTGGTTGCAGCAAAAAGATACCAATGGAGAGTAAAAGCTTTGTGCTATAGAATGCCACAAAGGCACAAGTACTGGAATGACCAGGTGCATTAGGAGATGGAACTTAAAATAAGGGGATATATTGAAAGTTTGTATAAAAAGAAAATGAGATAGGATAATTTTTGGAAGACACCAACCCACAGAGTTTCTGGTCTTGAAAACACTAAGCACATTAAAAAGTAAACATGAGGTGGCTAGACTGAAAATAAGGTAATTAACTAAGTATGTATCTGGAATAGTAAGGTTTTTCCCAACTCCTTCCCTCCTCCAGCAGCTAAGCTATATCTCCATGTTGCTTGCTTAGAAGATCCTTCTCTGAAATAATAGATTGTTCTTCCCAGAGTAAAATGTATACATATTGATATTTGTCAGTTCTGTCTGAAAAGGTAGCTGTGCCAACTAATCTCCTTACAATGAGGTCCAAGTTAACAAGCCTACCCATGTAAACCAACCTTCTAATCACCTTTAAATATAACCAGAGCGCTAGAGATCACTATACTTTTGAGGAAATTCTCCATCTGTGAATATGAGATCTGTAAGTCTAAGCCTTCAGAAAATAGAACCAGGGACAATGCTGTAAACAGAATTAAAGTCAGAGAATTGAAATGAATATCCACAGAGAAATAAGAGAAGAATGATATGCTGTTTTTGACAAGGAATAATCTTCTGGGCGCAGTGGCTCACACCTGTAATCCTAGGACTTTGGGATGCCGAGGCGGGTAGATCATCTGAGGTCAGGAGTTGAAGACCAGCTTGCCAACATGGTCAAACTCGTCTCTACTAAAAGTACAAAAATTAGCCAGGTGTGGTGGCACACACCTGTAATCCCAGTTACATGGGAGACTGAGGTAGAAGAATCGTTTGGACCCAGCAGGTGGAAGTTGCAGTGAGACAAGATCGTACTACCGCACGCCAGCCTGGGAGACAGAGAGAGACTCCATCTCAAAAAAAAAAAGGAGTAGTCAGGAAAAAGGGAACGGAATTCTTGCAAGTTAAGAACATGACAGCATAAATGGAAAAATTAATAAATTTGAAAGATAAAGTTGAGATATACCTGTAATGTGGAACAAAATGACAAAGGGACATAATAATGAACCAAATGTGATAGGAGAGAAAAAAATTAGAGTATTAGGCCACAAGATTTAATATCTAACTAATAAAAGAAAACAGAAGGGAAGAATCACAGAAATAATAAAAGAGAATTTCTCAGAACTGGAGTTTGCATGTCTATAGTTTGAAAGGACCCAATGATGGAAAAAAGATTAATAGGCATATTTTGTGAATTTTAGAAAAGGCATTTTTGTTAATTTTAGGAAATCAAAGATAAAAAGAAGATCCAAAAAACTTCTAGAGTTTTAAAAAAAGAAAAGAAAAAACAGCGTGATGCATGCAAAAGATTAAGAATCAGGATTATATCAGACTTCTCAACAGCAACATGAGGAGTTAGAATACAATAAGGCCTTCAAAATTCTGAAAGAAAGTGAGTTTTTAGCCTAGAATTCTGTACCTAAAATTCTAAATTGTCATTCAAGCCAGACACTTTCAGACTTAGCTCTCAAAAAAATTTACCTGCCAAAAACTTTTCTCAGGAAGTTATTGAAAGATGTAGTGCCCTAAAGCCACAGAGTAAGTAAGATTCTTAGGAATCAAGAAACAGTGAATTTCATATAGGAAATAGGTGAAGCAAAGTTTTAAAATGGCTGTGCCTTAGTCTCAGAGAGCAGCTAGTCCAAATTGGGGCAGGGAATGGAAGGTTCCAGGAAGGATGTTGAAGAGATGGAAAGCAACTGATAGATCATTTAATATAATTAATGATAACAGATAAGAGATATAAAAAAATCCTCATTTATGATAATTAGAAGTCAATAAGTAATGACTAAATCGAGAAATAGCATATATTGAGAACACTACTCTTTGCTTATCCATCATCCATTTTTCCTTATGAACTGACCTTGATGTTCAGAGTGGCAATAAAACCAATTAAAAATTCTTAGCTTTCCTATTCCCCGTCAAGCTGGAGTTGGCCATATGAAGCACTTCTTGGTTTGCTAAACAGAGGTCACTGGTGGGACTTCCAAGAAAGTTTATGAAAGGGGACCAGGGTGAATTGGGTTATAACTTCTCAGCTTCTGCTGTGAGCCTTCTTTTAAAAGTCTGAATCTGAGATATGATCCAGAAAGGGCAGGGGAAGCGTGTGACCATCCGTTCACTCAATGCATGTTTATTTAGTACCAAAAATATGCCAGATAGTATTCTAGGTGCTGGGGATAGGAGTGAATAGAAGGGACAAAAGTGAACAATACCCCTGTTCTCATGTGCCTTATGTTCTAAAAGAGGAGATAGTCAAGAAAAGATTAATAAGGAATATATATAGTATGTAAGAGAGTGAAACTACTAGAGAAAAAAAATCAAGAAAGAAAGTGTGATGGGGGTTGGTAGGGCAGTATGGGCCTCAGATTTGGGGGCCATGAAATACCTTAATGAAGTGTCCCCAGATAGAGATTAAGATATGAAGGAAGTGAGGGAGTAAGCTGTGGAAGATATTTGGGGAAGACCATTGCAGGTAGAGGAAACAGCAGATACAAAGGCCCTGAGATGGGAGTATACCTGGCATGTTTGAAGAATAGCAGGGAGTTGATATGACTGGGGTGAAATGAACAAGAAGAGTGGTAGGAATTGAGGTCAGAAAGGAAATGTGACTCTAGTTATATAGGGGCTTCTAGGGCTTCCAAAACACTTGGCTAGTACTCTGAATGAGAAGAGAAGCTCTTGAAGAATTTTGAGTGTAGAAATACGATTCAGTTTATATTTTACTTGGATCACTGTAGCTATTGATGGGAATAGATTGAAGAGAGTGAGAAAGCAGGAAGATAGAAGGGTGTTGCCATAGTCCAGGGTAAGGTGTGATGATGGCTTTGATTGGATGATAGCAGTAGAGTGGTGAAAAATGGCCAGATTCTGGGTATATTTTGAGTGTTGACGCATCAGAATTTGCTGATGAGTCAAATGTGGGCTATAGAGGAAATTTCTGAGGAACTGGAAGAATGGAATTGTCATTTACTGGTGTGGGGAAGATTGAGGAGAGACATTTTTGATGGAAATATCAGAAGTTCAATTTTGGACATGCTATGTTTGAAATGCCCATTAGATAGCCAATTGGAGAAGTACAATCAATTGTTGATTATTAGAATTTGTAATTCAGGGAAAGATTTGGGCCAGATGTATAAATTTGAGAGGCAACCACACAAGTGGCATTAAAAGTCAAGAGACTGGTGGAGATCATCAAAGGAGTGAGTATAGACAGAGAAATAGAGGAGGCTGAAGAGCCCCCTGGATTCCACCAACATTTTAAGATTGGAGAGATGGAGAAAGGGGAGATGAAGAAAGGAGACAGTGGAGTAGCTAGAGAAGTAGAGCACAATGAAGGCAGTGTGATGTCCTGGAAACTAGGTTTCAAGAATAGAGTGTTACTGTATACCAAGATACCTGTAACAAGATGCTGGCGATTGACCACTGCATGGAGGAGCATACAGGTCGTTCATGATCTGGATAAAAGCAGTTTCAATGGAAGGTGATGGTAGAAGCCTAATTGGAAAGTATTTTTTAAAAATCTTTTATTTTAGGTTCAAGACTACATGTGCAGGTTGCTTATATAGGTGGACTTGTGTCATGGGGGTTTGTTGTACAGATTATTTTGTCATCCTGGTACTAAGCCTAGTACCCACTAGTGAATTTCTTTTGCTCCTCTCCCACCTCCCACACTCCATCCTTAGGTAGGCCCCAATGTCTGTCGTTCCCCTCTTTGTGTCCATGTGTTCTCATCATTTAGCTCCCACTTACAAGTGAGAACACATATGATATTTGGTTTTCTGTTCCTGCATTAGTTTGCTAAGGATAATGGCCTCCAGCACCATCCACGTTCCTAGAAAAAACATGATTTCATTCTTTTTTATGGCTGCATAATATTCAATGGTGTATATGTGTGACATTTTCTTTATGCAATCTAACACTGATGGGCATCTATGTTGATTCTTTGTCTTTGCTATTGTGAATAGTGCTGCAATGATTATATGTATGTATGTATGTGTCTTTATGTTAAATGGAGTTTCCACCATGTTGGCTATGTTGGTATTGAACTCCTGACCTAGTGATTCACTACACCTGGCCTTTTTTTTTTTTTTTTTTTTGGAGGCGGAGTTTCCTTCTATCGCCCAGGCTGTGGTGCAGTCTTGTCTCACTGTAACCTCCACCTCCAAGCGATTCTCCTACCTCAGCCTCCGGACAGCTGGGATTGCAAGTGTGTGCCACCACGCCCGGCTAATTTGTGTATTTTTAGTAGAGACTATTTTACTGTATTGGCCAGGCTGGTCTCGAACTCCTGACCTCAGGTGATCTGCTTGCTTTGGCCTCCCAAAGTGCTGGAATTACAATGAGCCACTGCCAGGCCTTGGACAAAAATTGTATTTCTTTTCAAGAAAAACAGAAAATTTACATTGTATCTTAGCTACTTCAATCCAGAATTCAATGACCTATGATAATTGACTGATACATTGTTTATGCTTAAAAATACAGTAAAATATTTACCCGACTTTGTAACATGGTTAGGACACAAAGAAATACTTGGTCTTCTTTTTAATAATATATCTTTGTATCAGCAATCAAAATTTCCTTCTTGTTTTCTTCATAAATGGTTCTTTTTTTTGCTTTTATTGTTTTCATTTTAAAACATTCCTTTAAAGAAACACTTAATTTCCTGGCTCCACTGTTGGCATTCATGACTAATAATGTTTTGGAAACTTCCAGGTATTTTGCTGTAAATGAAGCCAGTTCAGGACTATGTATTTCTCTCCTATTTATTCAGTTATAGTTAATAGTAAGTATGTGTCAAGCTACATGAGTTCATAATCTGAATAATCGAACTCCTCTGTTGTTGATTTTCACATGTCTTTTATAAACACAAACCAAATATTTATCTAGTTTTTAAAGGGAGGGTAAAGTTGTACATCCATAGTTAGCTAATGAGAAGAATTTTAATACATTATATTTGAATACTGATTTTTCAGTCAAGTTTTATCAGTTTTACAGAAACTTAAAAAGCGATTTATTTTAAATTTATAACTTTGTATTAAATGCACAATTTGGAATGTGATATAAATGTATGTATAAACTAACCATCTAAGGTTAAGTGTGAAAACCCAGCACGATATTTGAGAATATTGGGTTATATATATGTCAGTGTAACTAATAGAGCAAACACATTAAGTACTTTTGCCAAATTGTGATTTATATGCCTCTAAGTTTTTTTTAAATAAAGTGTTTTTTTAAAATAAAAATATTAACTTAGCAGATAAACTACTTAACAAGTGACAGGGAAATGAAAAGCAGTTGTAACTACTCATAAAATAGTATTGTATATAAAATGTTCACAGTGTCTCTCCACAGTGAAGAAGTACCTGTCCTTTGGTAGTCCCATTGGTCTTAGTAGAATCCTAGGTGGAATTATGAGGCCCCACTAAGCACATAAATTGTCTTATTTTTGTGTTCATCCTTGTGTCATGACAGAACAGTCCTTTGTTTTATCTGAAGTCAAGTCTTCCACCTAGACCCAAAGTTCCCAAACTATGCACAGAGGCACCTTGGGTACTACAGTGAATTTACAGGCATGCTGCAGGATATTTTTAAAGTCTCAAGGAAAACACAGAAACTTCTGTTGAAGATGCAAACTGTTAGCTCCAGATAGTTCAAAGTTTCAGTGTTAGTTTATGCTACATTCCTTTTCCGGTTGTCATACCTATTTGAAGCTGGGTTTTCAGGGTTTGCTGTAATAAAAAGGAACTACTACATAATAATTAGCATAGAACAGGAATCAGGGTGAGGATGTCCAATTTGATTTCAAAATCTGAGTTTTGTGGTGCCCAACTTCTGTTAGTGCACACAACTTACTAATAAGTAATTGTAGTTATTTAGGAATTAAATAAAAATCATTTTCTTTCAATCTCTGTGTATTATATTTCTAAGTGGCTATTAAATTATTAGGACATAAATACTTAAGTTGTTTTAATCTATTTAATAAATGGAACTGTTGATATTTCTTTTGGCCTGGGGCACTGTAAACAATTACAGAGACACAAGCAGTGCTGTGAATTGAGAAATAATAAGAACCTGGGCCCTTACTTTGGATCCCATTCCATCTGGCCTTCTCAGAACCTAATGTGATTGTCACTTCTCTAATGTGCAGCATTGTAGTGGAAAGCACAGACTGCTCCATTATTTCTTGGTGTTAAATTTTGGCTTTCCCAGCTTTGTGACTTTGGAAAGTTGCTTCACCTGTCTGTGCCAATTTTTATTTAGCTATCAAACAAAGAAAAAAATACCTAACTTGTAGGTTTGTTAAGAGAACTCAATAAGTTAACACATATGAAATACTTAGCACAGTGTCTGGCACAGGTACCTGCTTTTTAAATAAATAAATTTAACCTGTGATTTTGCCCTTCCCAGTCAGTGTTTTGTTTTTTTTTTTTTTCCAGTAAAAACTTTAAAATTTTTTTATTGTGATAAAAAACATAAAATTGTCCATCTTTAAGTGTACAGTTCAGTAATGTTAAGTATATTCACATTATTCAGAAAGTTTTCATTTTGTAAAATGGAAACTATATCCATTAAACAGTAATGCCCCTTTTTCCTCTTCCCTCAACCCCTGATAACCATCATTCTCATTTGTATTTCTATGAACCTGACAACTTTAGATACCCCATTTAAGTGGAATCATACAGTGTGTATCTTTTTGTTACTGAACTGATTTCACTTAGCGTAATGTCCTCAGGGTTCATCCATGTTGTAGCATGTGACAAGATTTCCTTCTTTTTTTTTTTATGCTGAATAATATTCCAGTGTATGGGTATCTACATTTTGTTTCTCCATTCATCCATCAGTTGACATCTGGGTTGCTTTCACGTCGTAGCTTTTGTGAATAGTACTGCTATGAAGGTGAATGTGCACATATCTCTTCAAGACCCTGCTTTCAATTCTGTTGGATGTATAAGCTGAATTAAGATAGCTAGATCATATGGTAGTTCTATTTTCAATTTTTTGAGGAAACACCATGCCGATTTTCATAGTGGTTGCACCATTTTACAAACGCACCAACAGCGCACAAGGATTCTAATTTCTCCAGATTCTTGTTAACACTAGTTATTTTCTGATGTGTTGTTGTTTGTTTGTTTGTTTTGTGGTAGTAGTCATTATACTATCAAGCTATGAAACAGTATTTCACTGTGGTTTTGATTTGTAATTTATCAAATAATTAGTAATGTTGAGTATCTTTTCATATGCTTTTTGGGTATTTGTATATTACCTTTGGAGAAATGTCTATTAAAGTCTTTACCCATTTTTAAGTTGGGTTATCTGATTTTTTTTTGAATTCTAGGCGTTTTTAAATGTATTTGAGGATTAACTCTTTCATATGTTTTGCAAATATTTTCTCCTATTCTGTGGGTTACCTTTCGTTTTGTTGATTGTGTCCTTTGATACACAAAGGTTTTTAAGTTTGATGTCCCATTGGTCTATTTTTGCTTTTATTGCATGTGTTTTAGGTGTCATACTTAAGAAACCATGAGCCCATCCCAGTGTCATGAAGCTTTTCCTCTGTTTTCTTCTGGAAGTTTTATAGATTGGGTCCATGATACTTCGCTCTTCCAGGGCTCGCTCTCTACATTTCTGTCTTTAATCCATTTTGAGTTAATTTTTTCTTTTTTTAATTATACTTTAAGTTCTGGGGTATATGTGCAGAACTTGCAGGTTTGTTATGTAGGTATACACATGCCATGGTGGTTTGCTGTGTCCCTCAACCTGTCTTCTACGTTAGGTACTTCTCCTAATGCTATTCCTCTCCTAGACACCCATCCCCCAACAGGTCCCAGTGTGTGATGTTCTCCTCCCTGTGTCCATGTGTGCTCATTGTTCAACTCCCACTTATGAGTCATAACATGTGGTGTTTGGTTTTCTGTTCTTCAGATAGTTTGTTGAGAATGATGGTTTCCAGCTTCATGCATGTCCCTGCAGAGAACATGAACCCATACCTTTGTATGGCTGCATAGTATTCCATGGTGTATATGTGCCACATTTTCTTTATCCAGTCTATCATTGATGGGCATTTGGGTTGATTCCAAGTCTTTGTTTATGTGAACAGTGCTGCAATGTGCATACATGTGCATGTGTCTTTATAATAGAATGATTTATAATCCTTTGGGAATATACTCAATATAGGGATTTTTGGGTCAAATGGGTATTTCTGGTTCTAGATCCTTGAGGAATTGCCACACTGTCTTCCACAATGACTGAACTAATTTACACTCTCACCAACAGTGTAAAAGCATTCCTATTTATCCCCATCCTCTCCAGCATCTGTTGTTTTCTGACATTTTAATGATTGCCATTCTAACTGGCGTGAGATGGTATCTCAGTATGTTTGTTGGCTGCATAAATGTCTTTTTTTTGAAAAGTGTCTGTTCGTATCTTTCAGCCACTTTTTGATGGGTTCTTTTTTTTCTTGTAAATTCGTTTAAGTTCTTTGTGGATTCTGAATATTAGCCCTTTGTCAGATGGACAGATTGCAAAAATTTTCTCCCATTTTGTAGGTTGCCTGTTCAGTTTGATGCAAGTTTCTTCTGCTGTGCAGAAGCTCTTTAGTTTATTTAGATCCCATTTGTCATTTTTGGCTTTTCTTGCCATTGCTTTTGGTGTTTTAGTCATGAAGTCTATGTCCATTCCTGTGTTCTGAATGGAATTGCCTGGGTTTTCTTCTAGGGTTTTTTTTTTTTTTTTTTTCTCCAATTAATAATTTTTTTTTTCCCATTTATTTATTTTATTGCATTTTACATTTTGGGGTACATGTGAAGAACATGCAAAATTGTTGCATAGGAACACACGTGATTTGCTGCCTTCCTCCCCATCACCTACATCTGGCATTTCTCCCCTTGCTATCTCTCCCCAGCTTCCCACCCCCCACCCTCCCTCCCCTATTTCCCCCCAACTGACCCCAGTGTGTAGTGCTCCCCTCCCTGTGTCCATGTGTTCTCATTGTTCAACACCCGCCTATGAGTGAGAACATGCGGTGTTTGATCTTCTGCTCTTCTGTCAGTTTGCTGAGAATGATGGTTTCCAGGTTCATCCATGTCCCTACAAAGGACCCAAACTCATCGTTTCTGATGGCTGCATAATATTCCATGGTGTATATGTGCCACATTTTCCCTATCCAGTCTATCGTTGATGGGCATTTGGGTTGGTTCCAGGTCTTTGCTATTGTAAACAGTGCTGCAATGAGCATTCGTGTACACGTGTCCTTATAGTAGAACGATTTGTAATCCTTTGAATATATACCCAGTAATGGGATTGCTGGGTCAAATGGAATTTCTATTTCTAGGTCCTTGAGGAATCGCCACACTGTCTTCCACAGTGGTTGCACTAATTTACACTCCCACCAACAGTGCAAAAGTGTTCCTATTTCTCCACATCCTCTCCAGCATCTGTTGTCTCCAGATTTTTTAATGATTGCCATTCTAACCGGCGTGAGATGGTATCTCAGTGTAGTTTTGATTTGCATTTCTCTGATGACCAGTGATGATGAGCATTTTTTCATATGTTTGTTGGCCTCACGTATGTCTTCTTTTGAGAAGTGTCTGTTCATATCCTTTGCCCACTTTTGAATGGGCTTGTTAGTTTTTTTCTTGTAAATCTGCTTTAGTTCTTTGTAAATTACGGATATCAGCCCTTTGTCAGATGGGTAAACTGCAAAAATTTTTTCCCAATCTGTTGGTTGCCGATTCACTCTAATGATTGTTTCTTTTGCTGTGCAGAAGCTGTGGAGTTTGATTAGGTCCCATTTGTCTATTTTGGCTTTAGTTGTCAATGCGTTTGGCGTTTTGGTCATGAAGTCCTTGCCTACACCTACGTCCTGAATGGTTTTGCCTAGATTTTCTTCTAGGGTTTTTATGGTGTTAGGTCTTATGTTTAAGTCTTTAATCCATCTGGAGTTAATTTTAGTGTAAGGTGTCAGGAAGGGGTCCAGTTTCTGCTTTCTGCACATGGCTAGCCAGCTTTCCCAACACCATTTATTGAACAGGGAATCCTTTCCCCATTGCTTGTTTTTGTCTGGTTTGTCAAAGATCAGATGGTTGTAGATATGTTGTGTTGCCTCTGAGACCTCTGTTCTGTTCCATTGGTCTATATCTCTGTTTTGGTACCAGTACCATGCTGTTTTGATTACTGTAGCCTTGTAGTATAGTTTGAAGTCTGGTAGTGTGATGCCCCCCGCTTTGTTCTTTTTGCTTAGAATTGACTTGGCTATGCGGGCTCTCTTTTGGTTCCATATGAAGTTTAAGGTGGTTTTTTCCAGTTCTGCGAAGAAGGTCATTGGTAGCTTGATGGGGATAGCATTGAATCTGTAAATTACTTTGGGCAGTATGGCCATTTTCACGATATTGATTCTTCCTAACCATGAACATGGGATGTTTCTCCATCTGTTTGTGTCCTCTCTTATTTCGTTGAGCAGTGGCTTGTAGTTCTCCTTGAAGAGGTCCTTTACATTCCTTGTTAGTTGTATTCCTAGGTATTTTATTCTCTTTGTGGCAATTGTGAATGGAAGTTTGTTCTTGATTTGGCTCTCTTTAAGTCTGTTACTGGTGTATAGGAATGCATGTGATTTTTGCACATTGATTTTGTATCCTGAGACTTTGCTAAACTTGCTTATCAGTTTCAGGAGGTTTGGGGCTGAGACGATGGGGTCTTCTAGATATACAATCATGTCATCTGCAAATAGAGACAATTTGACTTCCTCCTTTCCTATTTGAATGCCCTTTATTTCTTTTTCTTGCCTGATTGCTCTGGCTAGAACTTCTAATACTATATTGAATAGCAGTGGTGAGAGCGGGCATCCTTGTCTGGTGCCACATTTCAAGGGGAATGCTTCCAGTTTTTGCCCATTCAGTATGATATTGGCTGTTGGTTTGTCATAAATAGCTTTTATGATTTTGAGATACGTTCCATTGATACCTAGCTTACTGAGTGTTTTTAGCATAAAGGGCTATTGAATTTTGTCAAAGGCCTTCTCTGCATCAATTGAGATAATCATGTGGTTTTTGTCTTTGGTTCTGTTTATGTGGTGAATTACGTTTATAGACTTGCGTATGTTGAACCAGCCTTGCATCCCCGGGATGAAGCCTACTTGATCATGGTGGATAAGCTTTTTGATGTGCTGTTGCAATCGGCTTGTCAGTATTTTATTGAAGATTTTTGCATCTATGTTCATCCTGGATATTGGCCTGAAGTTTTCTTTTCTTGTTGAGTCTCTGCTGGGTTTTGGAATCAGGATGATGTTGGTCTCATAAAATGATTTGGGAAGAATTCCCTCTTTTTGTATTGTTTGGAATAGTTTCAGAAGAAATGGTACCAGCTCCTCTTTGTATGTCTGGTAGAATTCAGCTGTGAACCCATCTGGACCTGGGCTTTTTTTGGGTGGTAAGCTCTTAATTGCTGCCTCAACTTCAGACCTTGTTATGGGTCTGTTCAGGGTTTCGGCTTCTTCCTGGTTTAGGCTTGGCAGGAGGCAAGTGTCCAGGAATTTATCCATTTCTTCCAGGTTTATTAGTTTGTGTGCATAGAGTTGTTTGTAATAATCTCTGATGATGGTTTGAATTTCTGTGGAATCTGTGGTGATATCCCCTTTATCGTTTTTTATTGCATCAATTTGGTTATTCTCTCTTTTCTTTTTTATTAATCTGGCTAGTGGTCTGTCTATTTTGTTGATCTTTTCAAAAAACCAGCTCCTGGATTTATTGATTTTTTGAAGGGTTTTTTGTGTCTCTATCTCCTTCAGTTCTGCTCTGATCTTAGCTATTTCTTGTCTTCTGCTAGACTTTGAGTTTTTTTGATCTTGCTCCTCTAGCTCTTTCAGTTTTGACGATAGGGTGTCAATTTTTGATCTCTCCTTGCTTCTCATGTGGGCACTTATTGCTATATATTTTCCTCTAGAGACTGCTTTAAATGTGTCCCAGAGATTTTGGTATGTTGTGTCTTCATTCTCGTTGGTTTCGAAGAACATCTTTATTTCTGCCTTCATTTCATTGTTTATCCAGTCAACATTCAAGAGCAAGTTGTTCAGTTTCCATGAAGCTGTGCGGTTCTGAGTTAGTTTTTGAATTCTGAGTTCTAACTTGATTGCACTGTGGTCTGAGAGACTGTTTGTTACGATTTCCGTTCTTTTGCATTTGCTGAGGAGTGATTTACTCCCAATTATGTGGTCAATTTTAGAGTAGGTGTGATGTGGTGCTGAGAAGAATGTATATTCTGTGGATTTGGGGTGGAGAGTTCTGTAAATGTCTATTAGGTTTGCTTGTTCCAGGTCTGAGTTCAAGTCCTGGATATCCTTGTTAATTTTCTGTCTGGTTGATCTGTCTAATGTTGACAATGGGGTGTTAAAGTCTCCCACTATTATTGTGTGGGAGTCTAAGTCTCTTTGTAAGTCATTAAGAACTTGCCTTATGTATCTGGGTGCTCCTGTATTGGGTGCGTATATATTTAGGATCGTTAGCTCTTCTTGTTGCATTGATCCTTTTACCATTATGTAATGTCCCTCTTTGTCTCTTATGATCTTTGTTGCTTTAAAGTCTAATTTATCAGAGATGAGAATTGCAACTCCTGCTTTTTTTTGCTCTCCATTTGCTTGGTAAATCTTCCTCCATCCCTTTATTTTGAGCCTTTGTGTATCCTTGCATGTGAGATGGGTTTCCTGGATACAGCACACCGATGGGTTTTGGCTTTTTATCCAATTTGCCAGTCTGTGTCTTTTGATTGGGGCATTTAGTCCATTTACATTTAGGGTTAATATTGTTATGTGTGAATTTGATACTGCCATTTTGGTGCTAGCTGGCTGTTTTGCCCTTTAGTTGAGCTGGTACTTGTTGTTCCTTTATATGTGTAGAGCCTCTTTCAGGAGCTCTTGTAGAGCTGGCCTGGTGGTGACGAAATCTCTGAGTACTTGCATGTTCCCAAAGGATTTTATTTTTCCTTCACTTATGAAGCTTAGTTTGGCTGGATAGGAGATTCTGGGTTGAAAGTTCTTTTCTTTAAGGATGTTGAATATTGGCCCCCATTCTCTTCTGGCTTGTAGGGTTTCTGCTGAGAGATCTGCTGTGAGTCTGATGGGCTTCCCTTTATGGGTAACCCGACCTTTCTCTCTGGCTGCCCTTAGTATTTTCTCCTTCATTTCGACCCTGGTAAATCTGACGATTATGTGCCTTGGGGTTGCTCTTCTTGATGAATATCTTTGTGGTGTTCTCTGTATTTCCTGGACTTGAATGTTTGTCTGCCTTGCTAGGTTGGGGAAGTTTTCCTGGAGAATATCCTGCAGAGTATTTTCCAGCTTGGATTCATTCTCTTCGTTGCATTCGGGTACGCCTATCAAACGTAGATTAGGTCTTTTCACATAGTCCCACATTTCTTGGAGACTTTGTTCATTCCTTTTTGCCCTTTTTTCTCCAGTCTTGCCTTCCCGTTTTATTTCATTGAGTTGATCTTCGACCTCTGATATCCTTTCTTCTGCTTGGTCAATTCGGCTGTTGATGCTTGTGCATGCTTCACGAAGTTCTCTGTTGCAGTTTTCAGCTCCATCAATTCACTTATATTCCTTTCTATTTTGTCCATTCTTGTTAGCATTTCGTCAAATCTTTTTTCAAGGTTCTTAGTTTCTTTGCATTTGGTTAGAACATGTTCTTTAAGTTCACAGAAGTTTCTTACTACCCACCTTCTGAATTCTGATTCTGTCATTTCATCACAGTCATTCTCCATCCAACCTTGTTCCCTTGCTGGCGAGGAGTTGTGATCCCTTTTAGGAGAGGTGTTCTGGTTTCGGGTGTTTTCATCCTTTTTGCGCTGGTTTCTTCCCATCCTTAAGGATTTATCCACCTGTCGACTTTGTAGTTGCTGGCTTTCAGATTGGGTCTCAAATCTTTCAGATTGACATTCTGTTTGTTGATGATGAGGTTATTTCTGCTTCTTGGTTTTCCTTCTGACAGTCTGGCCCCTCTGCTGTAGGTCTGCTGAGGTTCACTCCAGGCCCTGCTTGCCTGGGGTTCACCTGCAGCAGCTGTTGAACAGCAAGGGTTGTTACCAGTTTTCTTCTTCTTCTATCTTTGTCCCAGAAGGATACCCGCCTAGTGTCAATCTGATCTCTCCTCTATGAGGTGTCTTTTTGGATATATAGGGGTCAGGGAGCTGCTTGAGGAGACGGCCTTTTCTTTATAGGAGCTCAAATGGTGAGCTGTGAGCTCTGTTGTTGTTCATTCAGAGCTGCTGGGCAGGTACTTTTAGGTCTGCTGCAGCAGAGCTCATAAACTGCTTTTTGTTCCCAGGTGCTCTGTCCCAGGGATTTAGGGCTTTATTTATGAGTTTCCGTTATGCTGCTGCCTTCTTTTTTTTTTTTTTTCTTTTTTTCCTTCAGACCTGCCCAGCCCAGCAAGGAGGCAGCCTAGTCACTGTCGGCCTATAGCAGCTTTGCTGAGCTGCTGTGGGCTGTGCCCCGCTGCCGAGTGAACTTCCCTGCAGTCCTGTTTATATGGGTGTAGTTAGAACTGCTTTGGCGATGGTGGCCCGCCTCTGTTGGGGCGGAGTCTCTGCTGTGGCGGGTTGCCTTGGCAACGTCGGGCTGCCTCAGCAATGGCGGGTTGCCTTGGCAACGGCGGGCTGCCTCGGTAATGGCGGACGCCCCTCCCCCACAGAGCTGGACTGTCCCGGGTTCAGCTGCGCTTGCTGTGAAATTCTCAATCCAGAGTTTCTGGTTGCTGTTCTTTTGTGGGGGTGGGGCCAGCCGAGCCTGATCGCCTGGCTCCCTGCCTCAGAGCCTTTTTTAAGTTGGTGTTCCAGTCGCCTGTTGAAGAGGCGCCGGGGTCTGTTTGTTTTCCCCTGCGGCCACTCACTGCGCTGGCTTAAACAGCGGCACTGAGGTTTGTGGCGCTTTTTTTTCTTTTTTTTTTTTGCCCTGGAATCTACTGTCCTGGTTCTCTGCTCAGTCCCCTTTTTGAACCAGCATATGGGTGACTTCCCGTGGCTCCAATCGCCAGCCAAAAGGGCCCCCGGACCGCTGTATTTTGTACGGAGAACCGCGGCTCCGGGGCGCCAACAAAGCAGCCGCGCGGGGCAGAGCAGCGGCGCTGGTCGGCGCCGGACGGCGCCGGCCGGCACAGCAGCGCTGGCCACAACAGCCGCGCTGGCGAGCGTGGAGCACCTCTGCCCGGGAATTTCCTAGTCTGTGGGCAATAAAAACGCGGCATCCACTCACCCTCTGCGCTTTCACTGGGAGCTGCAATCCTGAGCTGTTCCTAAACGGCCATCTTGGATCTCCTCCTTCTTCTAGGGTTTTTAAGATTTTAGGTCTTATGTTTAAGTCTTTAATCCATCTTGTCTTAATTTTTGTATAAGGTGTAAGAAAGGTATACAGTTTTAGCTTTCTGCATATGGTTAGCCAGTTATTCCAATTACATTTATTAAGTAGGGAATCCTTTCCCCATTGCTTGTTTTTGTCAGGTTTGTCAAAGATCAAATGGTTGTAGATGTGTGGTGTTATTTCTAAGGCCTCTGTTCTGTTCCATTGGTCTATGTATCTGTTTTGGTACCAGTACCATTTTTCTTACTGTAGCCTTGTAGTGTAGTTTGAAGTCAGGCAGCGATGCTTCCAGGTTTGTTCCTTTTGCTTAGGATTGTCTTGGCTATATAGGCTCTTTTTTGGTTCCACATGAAATTTAAAGTAGTTTTTTCCAAATTCTTGAATAAAGATAATGGTAGCTTGATGGGAATAGCATTGAGTTTATAAATTACTTTGGTCAGTATGGCCATTTTCACAATAATGATTCTTCCTATCCATGAGCATGAAATATTTTTCCATTTGTTATGTCTTCTCTTTTTTTTAAAATATTTTATATGGCATTAATTCTCATATATATATATATATATATATTGCACTTTAGATTCTGGGGCATATGTGCAGAACATGCAGGATTGTTGCATGGGTATATACATGGCAATGTGGTTTGCTGCCTCCATCCCCCTGTCATCTATACCTGGCATTTCTCCAAATGTTATCCCTCCCTAACTCCCTACCATCTGCTGTCCCTCCGCTAGTCCCCCGCAGCAGACCCCAGTGTCTGATGCTCCACTCCCTGTGTCCATGTGTTCTCATTGTTCTACACCTGCCTATGAGTAAGAACATGCAGTGTTTGATTTTCTGTTCTTGTGTCAGTTTGCTGAGAACGATGGTTTCCATATTCATCCATGTCCCTAGAAAGGGCATGAACACATTTTTTATTATAGCTATGTAGCATTCTATGGTGTATATGTGCCATATTTTCCTTGTCCAGTCTATCATCGATGGGCATTTGGGTTGGTTCCAGGTCTTTGCTATTGTCAGCAGTGCTGCAGTGAACATACATGTGCATGTGTCTTTATAATAGAATGATTTATAATCCTTTGGATATATACCCAGTAATGGGATTGCTGGGTCAAATGGAACTTCTATTTCTAGGTCCTTAAGGAATCACCACATTGTCTTCCACAAGGGTTGAACTAATTTACACTCCCACCAACAGTGTAAAAGTGTTCCTATTTCTCCACATCCTCTCCAGCATCTGTTGTCTCCAGATTTTTTAATGGTCGCCATTCTAACTGTCATGAGATGGTATCTCAGGGTGGTTTTGATTTGCATTTCTCTAATGACCAGTGATGATGAGCATTTTTTCGTATGTTTGTTGGCCTCATATATGTCTTCTTTTGAAAAGTGTCTGTTCATATCCTTCGCCCACTTTTGAATGGGTTTGTTTTTTTCTTGTAAATCTGTTTTAGTTCGTTGTAAATTCTGGATATTAGCCCTTTGTCAGATGGGCAGATTGCAAAAATTTTTTCTCATTCTGTTGGTTACCGTTCCACTCTAATGATTGTTTCTTTTGCTGTGCAGAAGCTACTGAGTTTAATTAGATCCCATTTATCTATTTTGGCTTTTGTTACCAATGCTTTTGGTGTTTTAGTCATGAAGTCCTTGCCTATGCCTGTGTCCTGAATGATTTTGCCTAGGTGTTCTTCTAGGGTTTTTATGGTGTTAGGTCTTATGTTTAAGTCTTTAATACATGTGGAGTTAATTTTAGTGTAAGGTGTCAGGTAGGGGTCCAGTTTCTGCTTTCTGCATATGGCTATCCAGTTTTCCCAACACCATTTATTAAACAGGGACTCCTTTCCCCATTGCTTGTTTTTGTCAGGTTTGTAAAAAATCAGACGGTTGTAGATGTGTGGCGTGACTCTAAGGCCTCTGTTCTGTTCCATTGATCTTGTTTTGGTACCAGTACCATGCTGTTTTGATTAGTGTAGCCTTGTGGTATAGTTTGAAGTCAGGTAGTGTGATGCCTCCTTCTTTGTTCTTTTTGCTTAGAATTGACTTGGCTATGTGGGTTCTCTTTTGGTTCCATATGAAGTCTAAGGTGATTTTTTCCAGTTCTGTGAAGAGGGTCATAGGTAGCTTGATGGGGATGGCACTGAATCTATAAATTACTTTGGGCAATATGACCATTTTCACGATATTGATTCTTCCTAACCATGATCATGGAGTGTTTTTCCATCTGTTTGTGTCCTCTCTTATTTCCTTGAGCAGTGGTTTGTAGTTCTCCTTGAAGAGGCTCTTTACATCTTTTGTTAGTTGTATTCCTAGGTATTTTATTCTCTGTGTAGCAATTGTGAATGAGAGTTCATTCTTCATTTGGATCTCTGTTTGTCTGTTATTGGTGTGTAGGAGTGCTCGTGATTTCTGCACATTGATTTTGTATCCTGAGACTTTGCTGAAGTTGCTTATCAGTTTCAGGAGATATTGGGCTGAGACGATGGGGTCTTCTAAATATACAGTCATGGCGTCTGCAAATAGAGACAATTTGACTTCCTCCTTTCCTAATTGAATACCCTTTATTTCTTTTTCTTGCCTGATTGCTCTGGCTAGAACTTCCAATACTATATTGAATAAGAGTGGTGAGAGAGGGTATCCTTGTCTAGTGCCAGATTTCAAAGGGAATGCTTCCAGTTTTTGCGCCTTCAGTATGATATTGGCTGTGGGTTTCTTGTACATAGTTTATTATTTTGAGATACGTTCCACTGATACCTAGTTTATTGAGATATTTTAGTATAAAGAGCTGTTGAATTTTGTCAAAGGCCTTCTCTGCATCTATTGAGATAATCATGTGGTTTTTGTCTTTGGTTCTGTTTATGTGGTGAATTAGGTTTATAGACTTGTGTATTTTGAACCAGCCTTGGATCCCCAGGATGAAGTCTACTTGATCATGGTGGAGAAGCTTTTTGATGTGCTGTTTCACTCGGTTTGCCAGTATTTTATTGGAGATTTTTGCATCTATGTTCATCCTGGATATTGGCCTGAAGTTTTCTTTTCTCGTTGAGTCTCTGCCAGGTTTTGGTCAGGACGATGTTGGTCTCATAAAATGGTTTGGGAAGGATTCCCTCTTTTTGGATTGTTTGGAAGAGTTTCAGAAGGAGTGGTAACAGCTCCTCTTTGTATGTCTGGTAGAATTCGGCTGTGATCCCATCTGGGCCTGGGGTTTTTTTGGTTGGTAGACTATTAATTGCTGTTTCAACTTCAGCCCTTGTTATTGGCCTATTCAGGGTTTCGTCTTCTTCCTGGTTTAGGACTGGAAGGGTGCAAGTGTCCAGGAATTTATCCATTTCTTCCAGATTTATCGTTTTATGTCCATAGAGTTGTTTGTGGTAATCTCTGATGGCATTTTGTATTTCTGTGGAATCTGTGGTGATATCCCCTTTATCGTTTTTTATTGCATCTATTTGATTATTTTCTCTTTTTTATTAATCTGGCTAGTGGTCTGTCTGTTTTGTTGATCTTTTCAAAAAACAAGCTCCTGGATTTATTGATTTTTTTAAAGGGTTTTTTTGTGTCGGTTTCTCCTTCAGTTCTGTTCTGATCTTAGTTATTTCTTGTCTTCTGCTAAGTTTTGAGTTTTTTTACCTTGCTCCTCTAGCTCTTTCAATTTTGACGATAGGGTGTCAATTTTAGATTTTTCCTTGCTTCTCATGAGGGCATTTATTGCTATAAATTTTCCTCTAGACAGTGCTTTAATTGTGTCCCAGAGAATCTAGTATGTTTTATCTTCGTTCTTGTTGGTTTTGAAGAACATCTTTATTTTTGCCTTCATTTCATTGTTTATCCAGTCAACATTCAAGAGCCAGTTGTTCAATTTCCATGGAGTTGTGCGGTTCTGAATTAGTTTCTTAATCCTGAGTTCGAATTTGATTGCACTGTGATCTGAGAAAGTGTTATGATTTCCGTTCTTTTGCATTTGCTGAGGAGTGATTTACTTCCAATTTTGAGGTCAATTTAGTGTAAGTGCGATGTGGTGCTTAGAAGAATGTATATTTTGTGGATTTGGGGTGGAGAATTCTGTAGATGTCTATTAGGTTTGTTTGGTCCAGATCTGAGTTCAAGTCCTGGAAATCCTTGTTAATTTTCTGTCTCTTTGATCTGTGTAATAATGACAGTGGAGTGTTAAATTCTCCCACTATAATTGTGTGGGAGTCTAAGTACCTTTGTAAGCCGTTAAGAACTTGCTTTATGTATATGTGTACTCCTCTATTGGGTGCATATATATTTAGGATTGTTAGCTCTTCTTGTTACATTGATCCTTTTACCATTATGTAATGCCCTTCTTTGTCTCTTTTGATCTTTGTTGGTTTAAAGTCTGTTTTATCAGAGACTAGGATTGCAACTCCTGCTTTTCTTTGCTCTCCATTTTCTTGGTAAATCTTCCTCCATCCCTTTATTATGAGCCTTTGTGTGTCTTTGCACGTGAGATGGGATTCCTGGATACAGCACACTGATGGGTTTTGACTTTTTATCCAATTTTCCAGTGTGTGTCTTTTGATTGGGGCATTTAGCCCATTTGCATTTAAGGTTAATATTGTTACATGTGAATTTGATCCTGCAATTTTGATGCTAGCTGGTTTTTTTGTCCGTTAGTTGATGCAGTTTCTTCATTGCGTTGATGCCCTTTACCATTTAGTATGTTTTTGGAGTGGCTGGTACTGGTTGTTCCTTTCTATGTTTAGTGCTTCTTTCAGGAGCTCTTGTAAAGCAGGCCTGGTGGTTATGTTATCTCTGAGCAATTGCTTGTTCGTAAAGGATTTTATTTCTCCTTCACTTATGGAACTTAGTTTGGCTGGATATGAAATTTTAGTTTGAAAGTTCTTTTCTTTAAGGATGTTGAATATTGGTCCCCACTCTCGTCTGGCTTGTAGGGTTTCTGCCAAGAAATCCACTGTGAGTCTGATGGACTTCCCTTTGTGGGTAACCCTACCTTTCTCCGTGGCTGCCCTTTGCATTTTTTCCTTCATTTCAACCCTGGTGAACCTGATCATCATGTTCCTAGAAGCTGCTCTTCTTTAGGAGTATCTTTGTGGTGTTCTCTGTATTTCCTGGATTTGAATGTTGGCCTGCCTTGCTAGGTTGGGGAAATTCTCCTGGATAATATACTGAAGAGTGTTTTGCAGCTTGGATTTATTCTCTCGGTCACATTCAGGTATACCAATCAAGTATAGATTAGGTCTTTTCACATAATCCCATATTTCTTGGAGGCTTTGTTCATTTCTTTTCACTCTTTTTTCTTTAATCTTGCCTTCTTGTTTTGTTTCCTTGAGTTGATCTTCAGTCTCTGATATCCTTTCTTCTGCTTGGTCAATTCGGCTGTTGAAACTTGTGTGTGGTTCCCAAAGTTCTCGTGTTGTGTTTTTGCACCTCATCACTTCATTTGTATTGCTCTCTAAGCGGTTTATTATTGTTAGCATTTCCTTATACCTTTTTCAAGGTTCTTAGTTTCCTTGCATTTGGTTAAAATATGTTCTTTTAAGTCAGAGAAGTTTGTTATTACCTACTTTCTGAAGCCCGTTTCTGTCAATTCATCAGAGTCATTCTCCATCCAGCCTTGTTTCCTTGCTGGTGAGGAGTTGTGATCCCTTGGAGGAGGAGAGGCGTTCTGGTTTTGGGTGTTTTCATCCGTTTTGCACTGGTTACTTCCCATCTTTGTGGATTTATCTACCTGTGGTCTTTGTAGTTGGTGACTTTCGGATGGGGTCTCTGAGTGGATGTGCTTTTTGTTGATGATGAAGTTATTACTTTCTGTTTTTTACTTTTCCTTTTAACAGTCAGGCCCCTTTGCTGTAGGACTGCTCGAGGTCCACTCCAGACTCTGCTTGCCTGGGGATCACTGGCTTTGGCTGCAGAACAGTAAGGGTTGCTGCCAGTTTCTTCTTCTGTTATCTTTGTTCCAGGAGGATGCCTGCCAGATGTCCGCCTGAGCTCTCCTTTATGAGATGTCTCTGGATATACAGGGGTCAGGGAGCTGTTGAGGAGACAGTCTGTCCATTATAGGAGTTCAAGTGCTGAGCTGTGAGCTCCGATGTTCCATTCAGAGCTGCTGGTTAGGTATTTGTTTAAGTCTGCTACAGTGGAACTCCTAACTGCCTTTTTTCCCCAGGTGCTCTCTCCTTGGAAGGTGGTGCTTTATTTATAAGTTCCTGATGTGCTGGTGCCTTTTTTCAGAGATGCCCTGCCCAGCAACAAGGTAGCCTAGTTACAGTCTGCCAGCAGAGGTGTTGCTGACCTGCCATGGGCTTTGCCCAGCTGCTGTGTGAACTTCCTTGTGGTTTTGTTTATAGAGGTATAATTAGAACTGCCTCCGTAATGGTGGTCTGCCTCAGTAATGATAGACTATCTGTGTAATGGACTGTCTCAGTAATGGCGGACTGCCTCGGTAATGGTGCACTGCCTCGGTAATGGCACACTGCCTCGGTAGTGGTGGACTGCCTTGGTAATGGCACACACCCTTCCCCCCGCAGAGCTGGACCGTCTCAGGTCCAGTTCTGCTTGCTGTGAAACTCTCAATCCAGAGCATTTCAGATTGCTGGTCTTTGTAGGGGTGGGACCTGCAGAGCCAGATCACCTGGCTCCCTCTTTCAGCCGCCTTTTTCAGTTGAGTGGGTGACTCTCTCCCAGGCATTCCAGCACCGGTTGAAAAGGCCACCCAGATTTGTATGAATTTTTGTGCAGAAACCTGCTGTGCCAGCTCAAACAGCTGTGCTGGAAATTTGTGGTGCTTTTCTGCCTGGGAATCTCCTGGTCAGTGGGCAGTAAAAACTCTTTTGGAAATATGGTGATCACTCACCCTCTGTATTCTTGCTGGGAACTGCACTCCAGAGCTGTTCCTATTCAGCCATCTTGGCTACCATCTCTTTTCCTATATATCAGCAGTAGGAATTTAAGTGTAAGTTCCGCATGGCAGGGGAAGGCCTCATAATCATGGCGGAGGGTAAATGAGGAGCCAGGTTACGTCTTACATGGCCGCAGGCAAGAGCTATTTGTGTCCTCTCTTATTTCCTTGACACGTGGTTTGTAGTTCTTGAAGAGGTCCTTCACATCCCTTATTGTATTTCTAGTTATTTTATTCTCTTTGTAGCAGTTGTGAATGGGAGTTCACTCATAATTGGTTCTCTGTTTATTGGTCTATAGGAATGCCTGTGATTTTTGCACATTGATTTTGTATCCTGAGAATTTGCTGAAGTTGCCTATCAGCTTGAAATTTTGGGCTGAGTCGATGGGGTAGTTTAAATATATAATCATGCCACCTGAAAACAGAGACAATTTGACTTCGTCTCTTCCTAATTGAATACGCTTTATTTCTTTCAGTTGCTTGATTGCCTTGGACAGAACTTTCAATACACTGTTGAGTAGAAGTGGTGAGAGAGGGCATCTTGTCTTGTGCTGGTTTTCAGAGGGAATGCTGTCTTGTGCCAGTTTTCAGAGAGAATGCTTCCACCTTTTGCCCATTCAGTATGATATTGGCTGTGGGTTTGTCATAAATAGCTCTTATTATTTTGAAATATGTTCCATCAAAACCTGGTTTATTGAGAGTTTTTAGCATGACAGGGTGTTGAATTCTATCAAAGGCCTTTTCTGCATCATGTGGTTTTTGTCATTGGTTCTGTTTATGTGATGGATTACATTTATTAATTTGTGTATGTTGAACCAGCTTTGCATCCCAGGAATTAAGCCGACTTGATTGTGGTGGATAAGCTTTTAGATGTGCTGCTGGATTTGGTTTGCCAGGATTTTATTGAGGATTCTCATATCAGTGTTCATCAGGGATATTGGCCTGAAGTTTTCTTTTCTTTCTTGTGTATCTGCCAGGTTTTGGTATCAGGATAATGCTGGCCTCATAAATGAGTTAGGGATGCTTCCCTCTTTTTCTGTTGTTTGGAATCATTTCAGAAGGAATAGTATCAGCTCCTCATTCTACCTCTGGTAGATTTTGGCTATGAATCCGTCTG
This sequence comes from Sapajus apella, assembly GCF_009761245.1. Taxonomy (NCBI): domain Eukaryota; kingdom Metazoa; phylum Chordata; class Mammalia; order Primates; family Cebidae; genus Sapajus; species Sapajus apella. The sequence continues at coordinate 9,967,837 of NW_022436966.1, forward strand.
GTCCTGGACTTTTTTTGGTTGGTAGGCTATTATTGCCTCAATTTCAGAACTTGTTATTAGTCTATTCAGGGATTTGAGTTCTTCCTGGATTCACTTGGGAGGGTGTATGTGTCCAGGAATTTATCAGTGTCTTCTAGATTTTCTAGTTTATTTGTGTAGAGGTGTTTATAGTATTTTCTGATGGTAGTTTGTATTTCTGTAGGATTGGTGGTGATATCCCCATTATCGTTTTTAATTGCATGTGTTTGAGTCTTCTCTCTTTTCTTCACTAGTCTGTTTAGCAGTCTATTTTGTTGATCTTTTCAAAAAACCAGCTCCTAGATTCACTGATTGTTTCAAAGAGCTTTTCATGTCCCTATCTCCTTCAGTTCTGCTCTGATCTTAGTTATTTCTTGTCTTCTATCACCTTGGAATCTGTTTGCTCTTGCTTCTCTACTTCTTTTAATTGTGATGTTAGGGTGTTGATTTTAGATCTTTTCTTCTTTCTCCTGTGTGTGTGCGCATATAGCGCTGTAAGTTTTCCTCTAAATCCTCCTTTACCTGCATCCCAGAGTCTGGGCACATTGTGTGTTTCTTCTGATTGGTTTCAAATAACTTACTTATTTCTGCCTTAAAGTCATTATTTACCCAGTATTCATTCATAAGCAGGTTGTTCAGTTTCTATGTAGCTGTGCAGTTTTATTCTTAATTTTGAGTTTTTATGTGATTGCACTGTTGTCTGAGATACTGTTTGTTACAATTTATGTTCTTTTGCATTTGCCAGGGAGTGTTTTACTTCTAATTATGTGGTCAGTTTTAGAATAAGTTGGATGTGGTGCTGAGAAGAATGTATATTAGATTTGTTAGATGTATGAATGTCTGTTAGATGAATGTATGTATGAATGAATGTATGAATGTCTGTTAGATGTATGTTAGGTCTGCTTGGTCCAGAGCTGAGTTCAATCCTGAATATTCTTGTTAATTTCCTGTCTCGTTGATGTGTCTGATATTGACAGTGGGGTGTTAAATTCTCCCACTATTATTGTGTGGTTGTCTAAGTCTCTTTGTAGCTCTCTAAGAATTTGCTTTATGAATCTGGGTGCTCCTGTATTGGGTGCATTATATATTTAGGATCATTAGCTCTTCTTGTTGCATTGATCCCTTTACCATTAGGTAATGCCCTTCTTTGTCTTTTTTGATCTTTGTGGCTTTGAAGTGTCTTTTATCAGAGGGTAAGATTGTAACACCTGCTTTTTTTTTCCTTTCCATTTGCTTCATACATATTTCTCCCTCATTTTATTTTGAACCTATGTGTGTCCTTGCATGTGAGATAGGTCTCCTGAATACAGCACAGCGATGGTTCTTGACTCTTGATCCAGTTTGGCAATCTGTGTCTTTTAATTGGGGCATTTAGTCTATTTACATTTAAGGTTAATATTGTTATGTGTGAATTTGATCCTTTCATTATGATGCTGGCTGGTTATTTTGCCGGTTGGTTTATGCAGTTTCTTTATAGTGTTGATGGTCTTTACAATTTGGGATGTTTTTGAAGTGACTGGTACAGATTGTTCCTTTCCATATGTAGTGGTTCCTTCAGGAGTTCTTGTAAGGTAGGCCTGGTGGTGACAAAATCTCTCAACATTTGCTTGTCTGTAAAGGATTTTATTTCTTCTTTGCTTATGAAGCTTAGTTTGGCTGGATATGAAATATTGGGTTGAAAATTCTTTTCCTCAAGAATGTTGAATATTGGGCCTCACTGTCTTCTGGCTTGTTGAGTTTCTGCTGAGAGATCTGCTGTTTGTCTGATGAGCTTCCCTTTATTAGTAACATGACCTTTCTCTCTGGCAGCATGTAACATTTTTTTCCTTCATTTCAACCTTGCTGAATCTGACGATTATGTGTGTTGGGTTTGCTCGTTAAGGAATATCTTTGTGATATTCTCTGTATTTCCTGAATTTGAATGTTGGCCTGTCTTCTTAGGTTGGGGAAATTCTCCTGGATAATATGCTGAAGAGTGTTTTTCAACTTGGTTCCATTCTCCCCATTACTTTCAGGTGCACCAATGAAACGTAGATTTAGTCTTTTCAGGTAGTCCCATATTTTTTGGAGGTTTGTGAGTTTCTTTTCACTCTCTTTTTTTCTGATCTTGTCTTCTTGCTTTATTTCATCGAGTTGATCTTCAATCTCTGCTATCCTTTCTTCTGCTTGATCGATTCAGCTATTGATATTTGTGTATGCTTCATGAAATTCTTGTGCTGTGTTTTTCAGGTCCATCAGATCATTTGTGTTCTTCTCTAAAATGGCTATTCTAGTTGGAAAATCCTCTAACCTCTTTTTCAAAGTTCTTAGCTTCCTTGCATTGGATTAGAACATGCTCCTTTAGCTCAGAGGAGTTTCTTATTACCCACCTTCTGAAACCCACTTCTGTAAATTCGTCTAACTCATTTTTCATCCAGTTTTGTTCCCTTGATGGGGAGCTGTGATCCTTTGGAGGAAAATATGAATTCTAGTTTTTGGAACTTTCAGCCTTTTTGTGCTGGTGTCTCCCCATCTTTGCGGATTTATCTACCTTTTGTCTTTGATGTTAGTGACCTTCGGATGAGGTTTCTCTGAGTGGATGTCCTTTTTGTTGATGTTGTTACTATTCCTTTCTCTTTGTTAGTTTTCCTTCTAACAGGCCCCTCTGCTGCAGGTCTGCTGGAGTTTGCTGGAGGTCCACTCCAGTCCCTGTTTGCCTGGGTATCACCAGTGGAGACTGCAGAACAGCAAAGATTGCTGCATGCTTCTTCCTCTGGGAGCTTTATCCCAGAGGGTCACCTGGCAGATACCAGCCAGAGCTCACCTATATGAGGTGTCTGTCAGACCCGACTGGAAGGTGTCTTCCTGTCAGGCTACAACAAGGGTCAGGGATCCACTTGAGGAGGCAATCTGTCCCTTTTCAAAGCTCAAAGGCTGTCTGAGGTTCTGCTTCTTCCTTCAGAGCTGTCAGGCAGGGATATTTAAGTCTGTTGAAGCTGTGCTCACAGCCACTCCTTCCCCTAGGTGCTCTGACCCAGGGAAATGACTGGGGCTGCTGCCTTTTTTTTTTTTTCAGAAATGCCCTGTCCAGAGAGGAAGAATCTAGAGAGGCAGTCTGGCCACAGCAGCTTTACTGAGCTGTGGTAGGCTGTGCCCAGTTTGAACTTCCCAGTGGCTTTGTTTACACTGTAAATGTAACATCACCTACTCAAGCCTCAGCTATTGTGAACACCCCTCCCTGCACCAAGCTCCAGGTCCCAGGTCAACCTCAGACTGCTGTGCTGGCCACAAGAATTTCAATGCAGTGGATCTTAGCTTGCTGGACTCTGTGGGTATGGGACCTGTCAAGCTAGACCATTTGTCTCCCTGGCTTCAGCCCCCTTTCCAGGGTAGTGACTAGGTCTGTCTTGCTGGCGTTCCAGGTGCTCCTGGGATATGGAAAAAAAAATAAAAATAAAAAATAAAAAGCTTTTTCCATTAGCTCAGGGTCTGCCCAAATGGCTGCCCAGTTTTGTTCTTGAAACCCAGAGCCCTGGTGGCGTAGGCATTGGAGGGAATCTCCTGGTCTGCTGGTTGTGAAGACTGTAGGAAAAGTGCAGTATCTCGGCCAGAGTGCACCATTCTTCCCAGTACAGTCTCTCATGCCTTCTTTTGCAAGTTAGATTTTACTTATTATGTAAGGTAAAGTTCAACTTCATTCTTTTGCATATGAATATCTAATATTCCCAGGATCATTTGTTGAAAAGATTGTTCTTTCTTTCCATGCAATAGTCTTGGCACCCTTGTGGAAGATTATTTGATTATTTATGTAAGGATTCATTCCTGGTATCTCTTTTCTGTTCCACTGATTCCTCTATTCTGGTTGCACTGGTATCTCTATTTTGAATAGAGATACCAGAATACTAGCTTTGAATTCCTCAAGGCTCAATTCTGAACCATCTGCACTCCGTTCTGAACATCTGGATTATCAGATATATATCTACAGCTTCAGTAGTTCCTCCTAGAGTGCAGACCTCTTCCCTGTGCTCCATCCCTTTCTGCATATTTGTTGAACTGGAATTCAACAAATCTGTTAAATCACAGATTTGTTTTTAGAAAATCATTTTGACTGCTGTATGGAGAGCAGACTGGTAGGGGCACACAGGGAATAGACATAGTGATTAGGAAGTAGAGAAGAAGTGAAGTGGTTCTAGCTAAAAATATGCAGAAAGGGATCAAACACAGGGAAGAAGTTTGCACTGTAGGAGGAAATTTTGAAGCTATAGATAGACATATATTGGGTAATCTAGAAGTTCAGAATGGAGAGCAGATGGTTCAGAATTCAGCCTTGAAAAGCAATGAATCTAGGAGCTGGATTTTTGAAGATCAACAAAATAGACCACTAGCCAGACTAAGAAAAAAGAAAAGAAAGAAGAATTGAGTAAATGCAATAAAAATGATAAAGGGGATATCACCGCCGATTCCAAAGAAATACAAACTAGTATCAGAGATTACCACAAAAATTGCTGTGCACATAAACCAATAAATCTAGAAAAAATGGATAAATTCCAGGACACTTACACCCTCCCAAGATAGATGAGGAAGAAATTGAATTGCTGAAGAGACCAATACAAGGTCTGAAGTTGAGGAAGCAATTAATAGCCTACCAACCAACAAAAGTCCAGGACCAGATGGGTTAACAGCTGACTTCTACCAGAGGTGCAAAGACGAGCTGGTACCATTCTTTCTGAAACTATTCCAAACAATGCAAAAGGAGGGAATCCTCCCTAACTCATTTTATGAGCCCAACATCATCCTGATATCAAAACCCAGCAGAGACACAATTAAAAGAGAAAATTTCAGGCCAGTATCCATGATGAACATTGATGCAAAAATCTTCAATTAAATACTGGCAAACTGAATCCAACAGCACATCAAAAAGCCAACCAAAAAACTTGATCCATCACGATCAAGTTAGCTTCATCCCAGTTTTGAAAGACTGGTTTGACGTGCAAATCTATAAACATAATCCATCACATAAACAGAACCAAATATAAAACCACATGATTATTTCAATAGATGCAGAGAAGGCCTTCGACAAAATTCAGCAGCCCTTTATGCTAAAAACTTACAATAAACTGAGTATCAATGGAACCTATCTCAAAATAAAAGCTATTTATGACAAACCCACAAGCAATATTATACTGAATGGGCAAAAACTGGAAGCATTCCCTTTGAAAATGGCAGTAGACAAGGGTGCCTGCTTTCACCACTCCTATTCAACATGGTATTGGAAGTTCTAGCCAGACCAATCAGGCAAGAAAAAGAAATAAAGCGTGTTCAATTAGGAAAAGAGGAAGTCAAATTGTCTTTATTTGCAGATCACGTGATTGTATATTTAGAAGACCCCATCATCTGAGTCCAAAATCTCCTTAAGATGATAAGCAACTTGAGCAAAGTCTCAGGATACAAAATCAATGTGCAAAAATCACGAGCATTCCTAGACACCAATAACAGAGCCAAATCATGAGTGAACTCCCATTCACAATTGCTACAAAGAAAATAAAATACCTAGGAATACAACTAACAAGGGACGTGAAGGACCTCTTCAAGGAGAACTACAAACTGCTGCTCAAGAAAATAAGAGAGGACATAAACAGTTGGAAAATCATTCCATGCTCATAGTTAGGAAGAATCAATATTGTGAAAATGGCCATACTACCCAAAGTAATTTATAGATTCAGTGCTGTCCCCATCAAGCTACCATTAACCTTCTTCACAGAACTGGAAAAAAACACCTTGAACTTCATATGGAATCAAAAAAGAGTCCACATAGCCAAGACATTCCTAAGCAAAAAGAACAAAGCTGGAGACATCACGCTACCTGATTTGAAACTATACCACAAGGCTACAGTAACCAGAACAGTATGGTACTGGTACCAAAACAAAGATACAGACCAATGGAACAGAACAGAGGCCTCAGAGGCAATGCCACATATCTGCAACCATCTGATCTTTGACAAGCCTGAGAAAAACAAGCAATGGGGAAAAGATCCCCTGTTTAATAAATGGTGCTTGTGAAACTGGCTAGCCATGTGCAGACAGCAGAAAGTGGACTCCTTTATTATACTTTATACAAAAATTAACTCCAGATGGATTAAAGATTTAAACATAAGACCTAACACCATAAAAACCCTAGAGGAAAACCTAGGCAATACCATTCAGGACACAGGCATAGGTAAGGACTTCAAGACTAAAACACCGAAAGCATTGGCAACAAAAGCCAAAATAGGCAAATGGGATCTAATTAAACTCCAGAGCTTCTGTACAGCAAAAGAAACAATCATTAGAGTGAACCGGCAACCAACAGAATGGGAAAAATTTTTGCAATCTACCCATCTGACAAAGGGCTAATATCCAGAACCTACAAAGAACTTAAACAAATTTACAAGAAAAAAACAACCCCATCAAAAAGTGGGCAAAGGATATGAACAGACCCTTTTCAAAAGAAGGCATTCATGCAGCCAATAAACATGTGAAAAAATAATCATCATCACTGGTCATTAGAGAAATGCATTCAGATACTATTTTGTGAAAGTTAGAATGGCAATCATTAAAAAATCTGTAGACAACAGATGCTGGAGATGATGTGGAGAAATAGGGACACTTATACACTGTTGGTGGGAGTGTAAATTAGTTCAACTGTTGTGGATGACAGTGTGGTGATTCCTCAAGGATCTAGAAATAGAAATTCCATTTGACCCAGCAATCCCATTAGTGGGTGTATATCCAAAGGATTATAAATCTTTCTATTATAAAGACATGTACACATGTATGTTCACTGTGGCACTGTTTACAATAGCAAAGACTTGGAACCAACCCAAATGCCCATCAGTGATAGACTGGTTAAGTTAAATGTGGCACATATACATCATGGAATACTATGCAGCCTTAAAAAAGGATGAGTTCATGTCCTTTTGCAGGGACATGGATGAAGCTGGAAACCATCATTCTCAGCAAACTGATGCAAGAATGGAAAACCAAACACTTCGTGTTCTCACTCATAAGTGGATGTTGAACAATGAGAACACATGGGCACAGGGAGAGGACCATCACACACTGGTGCCATTTGGGGGGTGAGGGGGTTGGGTGAGGGGGTTAGGTGAGGGATAGCAGGGGGTAGGGATATTGGAGAGGAATAACATTAGGAGAAATACCTAATGTAGGTGATGGGGAAGATGGATGCAGCAAACCACCATAGTATGTGTATTCCTCTGTTAACAATCCTGCACGATCTGTACGTGTACCCCAGAACTTACTGCACTATAAAAATAAAACAAATAAAACAAATCTGTTACTCCTCTGCTTGAAACCGTTCTACAACTTTGGAGGACAGGTAGGAAACTGGAAACTGCTTAAGTAAAACAGGGGTAGAGAAAGAAACGTGAGTAAGGGCATACAGGGATGGGAAGAAGACTTTTAATGGTACACCTTGCTATAATCTGCTGTTGTGTTCTTTTGGAGCTACATGCAGATATTATATATTCCAAAACTTGAATCAGTAATTTGAATTTTAAAAATTATAACATCAGTAGTACTTGTCCCAATCTGCCTGTATTTTAAATTTCATCGCTTACTATACTCTTTTTTAATCTCATTGCCCAAGCTACACCAGGCATATGAGGCTGTTGTTGCATGGCTGTAAAGAAAAACCGGAGACTGGATAATTTATAATGAAAAGAGGCTTAATTGGCTCACAGTTCTGCAGGCTGTACAAGATCATGTTGCTGTCATCTGTGTGGCTTCTTGTGAAGCCTCAAGAAGCCTTCATTCATAGTAAAAGGCAAAGGGTGAAGCCAGCGTTTTCACATGGTGGGAGCCAGAGCAAGAGAGAGTAGGGATGGAAGGTGCTATACACCTTAACAACTAGATTTAGTGAACACTCACTCACTATTGCCAGAATAGCACCAAACCATGAGGGATCTGTCCCCATGACCCAAATATCTCCCACCAGGCCCCACCTCCAACACCGGGGGTTACATTTCAAGGTGAGATTTGGGTAAGGACAAATATCCAAACTATATCACCAGTCTTCTGTCAATCCCTTATATTCTACATACTATCTCTTGCTACCCCGCCTTTGCACAAACTGTTCCTAACTCTGCCTAAAATGCCCTTTGCTTCCTCTTTCATGAAAGTGACACATTCTTAACCTTAGATCCCAGACTACCAGTTGTCACTTCCTCAGGGAAGCCTTTCCAGAGAAGCTTGATCCTTTATTTTGTGGTTTTAGAACATCACATACTTTTTTTTTTTTTCTGTTTATAAGAGAGTTAGTTTTTTTGTATTTTTTTTCTCTTTTACTGATATATAATGTACATAATTATGGGACATATGTGAGTGTTTACTTGCAAAGAATGTGTAATGATTAAGTGCAAGTAATTGGAGTGTATGTTACCTTGAGTAGGTATTTTTTTTATGTGTTGGTATTATTTCACGTTCTCTTCTAATTATTTTGAAATATACATAGTATCATTGCTAAGTATAATCATCCTAGTCTGCTATCAAACGTTATAACTTATTTCTTCTCTCTGACTCTATGTTTGGACCCATAACCAAACTGTCTCCCCCTACCCCCAATTCCCAGTCTTTGGTATCTATTGTTCTATTCTCTATGTCCATGAGGTCAAGCTTTTAGCTCCCATATATGAGTAAGAACACATAGTACCTGCCTTTCTGTGCCTGGCTTATTTCATTTAACATATTGACCTCCATTTTCATCCATGTTGCTGCAAAATGGATGATTTCATTGTTTTTTATGGCTGAATAATATCCCATTGGTCACATACACATTATATACTCCACTGGTTATATTCATTCATCTGTTGATGGGCACTTCTATTGATTCCGTATCTTTACTGTTATGAATAGTACTGTGATAAACACGTGATAAACATGTGAGTGCAGATATCCCTTTTTTTTTTGAGACAGGGTCTTGCTCTGTCATCAGGTTGGAGTGCAGTGGCACACTCTTGGCTTACTGCAACCTCTGCCTCCCAGGTTCAAGTGTTTCTTTCACCTCAGCCTCTTGAGTAGCTCTGATTACAGGCGCACACCACCAAGCTCGGCTAATTTTTGTCTTTTTGGTAGAGACGGGGTTTCACCATGTTGGCCAGGATGGTCTCAATCTCTTGACCTTGTGATCCACCCACCTCGGCCTCCCAAAGTGCTGGGTTTACAGGTGTGAGCCACCACACCTGTCTCAGATATCCCTTTGATAGAAATATATTTCTTTTCCTTTGGATAGATAGCCAGTATTAGGATTTCTAGACTATATGGTAAATTTTTTTTTTAGACAGTCTAGCTCTGTTGCCCAGGCTGGAGTACAGTAGTGCAATCCCATCTCACTGCAACCTCCACCTCTTGAGTTCAAGCGATTCTGTTGTCTCAGCCTCCTGAGTAGCTGGGACTGCAGGCCTGTGCCACCAGTTCTGGCTATTTTTTTGTATTTTTAGTAGAGACAGGGTTTCACCATGTTGGCTAGGCTGGTTTTGAACTCCTGACCTCTGGTGATCCATCTGTCTCAGCCTCCCAAAGTGCTGCGATTACAGGCTACCATGCCTGGCCTCCTTTTGTTTTTTGATAAATCTCCATACTATTTTCCATATTGGTTGTACTAATTTACATTCTGACCAACAGTATATAAGAGTTCTCTTTGCATTCTTGCCAGCATGTTATTCTTTGTCTCTTAAATGATAGTAGTTCTAAAGGGTGAGATGAAATCACATTGTGATTTTATTTACATTTCCCTGGTGATTAGTGATGAGCATTTTTTGTTACACCTGCTTGCTATATGTATGTCTTTTGAGAAATGTCTATTCATGTACTTTTCTCATTTACTTATTTTTTTATTTTTTACTGTTGAGATGTCTGAGTTCCTCGTATATGCTAGGTATTAGTCCCCTATTGGATGAGTAATTTGCAAATATTTTATCCCATCCAAGAGGTAGTCTCTTAACCCTGTTGATTGTTTCTTTTGCTATGCAGAAGCATTTAAATTTAATATACTCTCATTTTTCTATTTTTGTTTTTGTGCCTGTGCTTTTGAGGTCTTAGCCATAAAATCTTTGCCTAAACCAACGTCCTGAAGAGTTTCCCCAAGAACTACTACGACTTCTGGTAGTTTTACACTTTTGGGTATAAAGCTTAATCCATTTTGAGTTGACTTCTGTATATTGTGAGAAATAGGGTTCAGTTTCAGTCTTCTACATATAGAAGAATAAGTGGTTATCATTTGTTAAAGAGGGTGTTCTTTCCCCAGTGTATGTTCTCCAAGGCTCTGGAAAAGATCAGTTGGCTACAAATATTTGGATTTATCTCTGTGTCTCTAGTCTGTTCCATTAATCTATATGTCTGTTTTTATATCAGTATTATGCTGTTTTGGTTACTGTATCATTGTAATATGTTTTGAAGTCAGGTAGTGTGATGCCTCTATCTTTGTTCTTTTTGGTCAGGATTGCTTTGGCTGTTTGGGTTCTTTTTTTGGTTCCATGCAAATTTGAGGATTTTTTTTCTTTCTATCTTTGTGAAAAGTGGCATTGGTATTTTGATTGGTATTGCATTGATCCTGTAGATTTCTTTGGATAGTATGATCAGTTTAACTATATTAATTCTTTTAATCCATGAACATGGGATTTTCTTTTCATTTGGTTGTATCCTCTTAAATTTCTTTCATCAATGTTTTATAGTTTTTCTTGTAGAGATCTTTCACTAACTTGGTTAAATCTGTTCCTAAGTATTTTATTTTTTGGCAGTCATTGTAAATGAGATTGCCTTTTTGATTTCTTTCTCAGTTCATTATTGTATGCTGATTTGTATATGTATGCTGATCAGTGTACTACTGATTTTTATACATTAATTTTGTATTTTCCAACTTTACCGACTTTGCTTATCAGTTCTAAGAGTTTTCTGGTGGAGTCTTTTGGTTATTCTAGCTATAAAATCATGTCATCTGCAAAGAGGGATAGTTTGAAATTCTGTCTTCCAATTTGGATTCTTTTGATTTTTTTTTTTTTTTTTTTCTTGCCTGACTGCTCTGTCTAGGACTTAGAATACTATGTTGATTAGAAATGGTGAAAGTAGGCATGCTTGTCTTATTCCAGTTTTAGATTAAAAGCTGTCAACCTTTCCTTATTCAGTATGATGGTATGGTCTTTCTATGCCTATTTTTTTTGAGAGTTTCTATCATGAAGGAGTGTTGAATTTTATCACATGCTTTTTCTGCATCTATTGAGATGTTCATATAAGTTTTGTCTTTCATTCTGTTGATGTGATGTATCATGTTTTTTATGTGCATGTGTTGAACCATCCTTGCACCCCTAGGATACATTCTTCTTGATCATGATGTATTACCATTTGATGTGCTGTTGGATTTGGTTTGCTAGCATTTTGTTGAGGTTTTTTGCATCTATTTTTATTCAGGGATATTGGCCTGCAGTTTTATTATTTTTTTGTATCCTTGTCTGGTTTTGGTGTCATCGTAACTCTGGACTTAATATAATGAGTTAGGGAGAATTCACTTCTCTTCAATAGTTTGAAGAGGGTTAATTCTTTATACATGTGGTAGTAGAATTCTGCAGGGAATCCATCTGATTCTTGGTTTTTCTTTGTAGGGAGACTTTTTATAGTGATTCAGTCTCACTACTTGTTATTGGTATGCTCAGATTTTCTATTTCTTCCTGATTCAGTCTTGGTGGGTTGCATGCATTCAACAATTTATCTATTTCCTCTAAGTTTTCTAGTTCATTAGGATATAATTGTACCTAGTAGTCCTAATGATCTTTTGTATTTCTGTGGCATCAGTTGTAATGTCTCCTTTTTCATTTATGAGTTTGTGTATTTGGGTCTTCTCTTTTGTTCTTGGTTATTCTAGCTAGTAGTTTATCCATTTTTTTGTCTTTTTGAAGAATCAACTTTTCTTTCTTTCTGTCTTTTCTCTTTCTCCCTTCCTTCCTTTCCTTCTTTTCCTTCCCTCCCTTCCTTCTTTTCCTTCCTTCCCTTCCTTCCTTCTTTCTCTCTTTGGTATATTCCTCATTTATGTCCTGAATTCTTTTTCTCATTTATTTGTATTATTTTCCTTCCACCCCTCCTTTCCCCTCCTCTGTCTCTCTTGCTCTGTCTGTCACCCAGGCTGGAGTGCAGTGGCACAACCTCAGCTGACTGCAACCTCTGCCTCCCAGGTTCAAGTGATTCTTGTGCTTCAGCCTCCCTAGTAGTAGCTGTGATTACAGGCATGTGCCACCACGTCTGGCTACTTTTTGTATTTATAGTAGAGATGGGGTTTTGCCGTGTTGCCCAGGCTGGTCTTGAACTTTTGGCCTCAAGTGATTTGCCTGCTTCAGCCTCCCAAAGTGCTGGGATTACAAGTGAGCCACCGTGTCTGGCCTGAAGAACCAACTTTTCATTTTGTTGATCCTTTATAATTTTTTATAGTCTATTTTGTTTAGTTTTGCTCTGCTCTTTGTTTCTTATTTCTGCTAATTTGGGGTTTGATTTGTTCTTGCTTTTCTTTTCTTGTTCCTTGAGGTACATCATTAGACTATTTGAAATCTTTATTTTTTATTTATTTATTTTTTTTGATGTAGGGTTTTATTGTAAATTTCCCTCTTAGCACTGCTTTTGCTGTATCCCAAAAACACAGTAAAGGTTTCGATATATTGTGTTTCCATTTGCATTTATTTATTTATTTATTATTTTAGATGGAATCTCACTTACTCTGTTCCCCAGGCTGTAGTGCAGTGGCATGATATCACCTCACTGCAGCAACTGCCTCCTGGGTTCAAGTGATCCTCCCACCTCAGCCTCCCGATTAGCTGGGATTACAAGGATGCACCATCACACCAGGCTAAGTTTTGTATCTTTAATAGAGATAGGGTTTCACTATGTTGGTCAGGCTGATCTTGAATTTTTGAACTCAAGTGATCTGCCTGCCTTGGTCTCCCAAAATGCCAAGATTACAGGCGTGAGCCACCTTGCCTGGCCTAAATTTGCATTTATTTTGATAATTTTTTCAATTTCCATCTTAATTTCTTTATTGGTCCCATGGTTGTTAAGAAGCATGTTGTTTAATTTCCATGTATTTGTTTACTTTTTAAAGTTTCTCTTGGTAATGATTCCTAGTTTTATTTCACTGTCTGAGAAGATATGTGATATGATTTCCCTTTATAAAATTTTGAGACTTTTTTTGTGGCCTAACATATGGCTAATCCTGGAGATTGTTCCATGTACTGATGAGAAGAATGTGTATTCTGCAGGTTTTAGACAAAAAGTTCTGTAAATGTCTGTTAGGTTCATTTGGTCTAAAGTCTGGTTTAAGGCCAATGTTTGTTTGTTGGTCTTCTGTCTAGATGATCTGGCTAATGCTGAGAGTGGAGTGTTCAGGTCTCCTACTATTATTGAGTTGGAATCTATCTCTTTCTTTAGATTTCATAATATTTGCTTTATGGTGCACTAGTGTTGGTTGAATATATATTTAGGATTGTTATATCCTCTTGCTGGATTGATCCCTTTGTCATTATATAATGACCTTCTTTTTCTTCTCTTTTCTTTTTTTTTACTGTTCTTGAATTAATGTTTTATCTGATATAAATTTAACTATTCCTGGTGTGTTTTGTTTTCCATTCGCATGGAATATCTTTTTTCATCCCTCTACTTTAAGTATGTATATAGCTTTACAAGTAATAGTGCATTTTTTATAGGCAGAATATTGTTGGATCCTCTTTTTTAAAAATTGATTCAAATGGTATTTATCTTTTTAAGTGGAGAATCTAATCTGTTTACATTCAGGTTTATTGCTGATATGTGAGGTTTTGTTCCTGTCATATTGTTAATTGTCTTCTGGTTGCTTTTCTCATTTATATCCTGAATTCTTTTTCTATGTTCTTTGTTCCTTTGTTTTTTCCTTATTGAGTGTCTTTGTGACTTGCTGCTTTTCTGTGGTGGTACCATTTGTATCTTTTCTCTTTCTCATTTGTGCATTTCTGTTACCAATCAATTTTGTATTTTCGTGTGCTTTGATGATGGGAATTATAATTCTTTCACTTCCAGGTTAGGACTCCCCTCACCCTTTCTTGTAAGGCAGGTTTAGTAGTAATGAATGCCGTCAGCATTTGCTTATCTGGGAATATATTTCTTTCTCATTTATGAAGGATAATTTTGTTGGATGTAGTATCTTTGGGTGGTGATGTTTTTATTTCAGCAATTTGACTGTATTTTTTCATTCTCTTCTGGCCTGTCAGGTTTCTGCTGAGAAATTTACTGTTAGTTTGTTAGGCGCTACTTTATGAATAAATTATTTTCTGTTGCTATTTTTAGAATTTTCTCTTTGTTACTGACTTTTAGACAGTTTGCCTATAATGTGCTGTGGAGAAGACTTTTTGCATTAAATCTGATTGGGATCACTGGATCTCCAGTGTCTGGAAGTCTAAATCTTTTGCTAGACTTGGGAAGTTTTCATCTATTATTTTAAGTAAGTTTTTGAACTTTTTCATTATCTCCAAACCCTCAGGAATACCATTTGTAAGGTTTATTGCCGATGTAAAATGAGGAAACTGAGGCAAGTATGAGAAAATGAGAAGCTAATTTATTCAGCTCCCAGGCGAGGTTCTGTGGTCCAGGAAGGGGCCAAAGAAGTCGCGCCCGGCTGTTTAGGTCATGGGGTTTTATGGGAAGGGAAGGCGATTGACTGGCTATTGGGGAAACAAAGCAAAGGCAATTTTATTGGCTGTCAGGAAAGAGGAAGTGCCTGAAACTAGTTGTTATTGGTAGGCGGGTGGGACTTTGGGTAAGTGGGTCTTGATTGGCTGTTGGGGAAACAAAGTGAAGGCAATTCTATTGGCTATAAAGAGGCAGGAAATGCCTGGAGCTAGTGGTTATGGGTAGGTGGGCGGGACCTTGGGCCTTGATTGACTGTTGGGGAAACAAAGTGAAGGCAATCTTATTGGCTATTAAGAAGCAGGAAATGCCTGGAGCTAGTGGTTATGGGTAGGCGTGCGGGACCTTGGGGAAGCGGGCCTTCTGGGGGCATACAGAGCAGACTGCTACCGGGCAGGGTCTGATGGGGCTTCTTTTAAAAAATTTTCCTGCAGGGTTTATCAACAGCGGGCTGGGGGTTGAATGCATAATTTAGTGCTGAATGTGGGCTTGGGTCTGGTATGAGGAGGTGGGTGCAGGAAAGCTGTGCGGCAAGGCCAGATAATGAGCTTGGGTGATGACGCAGTTATCAGGCGCGGAGAGAGATAGATGTGTCCGTTTAACCCTCTGTGAGGCAGCCAGCCTTACACCATTAACTCCTATATTTGGTTGCTTTATGGTATCCGGTATATCATAGAGACTTTGCTCACTCTTTTTTTATTCCTTTTTCTTTATTTTTGTCTGACTGGAGTGTTTTAAAAGTCCTGTCTTCAAGTTCTGAGATTGTCTCTTCTGCTTGGTCTAGTTCATTACTGATGCTTTTGAGTGTATTTTGTATTTCATAGAAGGAATTCTTCAGTTTCAGAATTTCTCTTTGGTTCTTTTTTGTGATATTTCTTTCTTTGGTAAATTTCTCATTTATATCCTGAATTCTTTTTCTGATTTATTTGTATAATTTTTCATAATTCTCTTGTATCTCACTAAGCTTCTTTGTTATCATATAGTATCATACTTTTGAAATCTTTTTCTGCAATTTCTTGAATTCTTTTTAATTGGAATCTGGTGCTGGGGAATTAGCTATTTCTTGGAGGTTTTATATTTTCTTGCTTTTTCATAGTTCCTGTGCTCTTAACACTGATATCTGCACATCTGGTGTAATAGTTGTTTCTTTCAGTTTTTTTTGCATTTGTTTTTGTAGGGGATGACTTTTTCCTGAAAATACATGTTGGTTGGGTGGTGTCTTTTGGCTTTGATTCTGAGTGTGTTCAGTAGTGTAATCTCTGTATGATTTCTTCATCTGTAAACAGCATCAGTAGTATTTGTGATTTCCTCAGTGGTTTAGGGTGTGGTTATTTGTGGAGGCTACATTGAAGTTTTCCTGGGGATGGGGTGCCAGTTGGGCCAGACTTCAGGGCCCACTAGTGGTAGTGGTCGGCTGAATGTGCCTGATCTTGGGCCCTGGGGCTATGTGCAGTGGCACTGGTGTTAGCAGTACCAGGCAGGCCAGTTATTGGACCTTCAGGTGGCTTGTTTAAATGTTAGTCATGGCAGTGGTGGGCTAGGTGTAAGAATGGGTTCATGAGTTCCCTAGGCGGCTGGCATTGTGTGGGTGATGCCAGTAGCAGTACTAGAATGACTCTTTCTGTCCTGATTGGTGCACACTGGTGTTGGCTGTGGCTGCAGTGAAGGATTGCCATCCACAGACCTAGACAGGCAGCAGTACCACAGTGCTGCTCAGCATTGGGGGAAGGACCCTGCCTGTTACATGTTAGCCCAGGAATGGAGGCTGTGCCACTGGTGGGACCTCAGTCACCACTGCAGCCCAAGACAGACAGCCCTCCAGCTCACTTGCCCTGGCCTCCAGGGTAGCAGCAGTGGCTATACCTACAGTGGTGTGTGGAAAGGAAGAAGGAGTCCTGGTTTCTATGTGTGAGCCCAACCCCAGGGGTTACTCTCCTGGTGGGAGAATATCTCACTCTCTGCTTGTGAGACTGAGCATAGAGTTTGTGCTACAGCTTCAGGCAGGGTCACTTCTCAAAGTCCTAGACAGGGAGCTCTCTGGCTCTGGAAAGCCTACACTTTGCTTTCCTTTGTCACAGGGGCTGTCTTTTTGGTGCACTGCACCATTGTTTCCCCAAGGATTAGTACTCTCTGTAGGCTAAAGTACTGGAGACCCCATAGTACCTTTGGGACCAACCAGTACTGTATTGCTGTAGTCTTCTCTGTGGACACTGGGATGTCAGTGGAAGCTCTTAGGATGTGGAGACATAGGGGCTGTGGTTTTTAGGGCAGGATGCAGTCCTGTGACAGCTATGCTGTCACAGTGGTACCCAGCTGCGACCACTTAAGTCTCAGGGGTAGGGTACATGACCCAGTACAAGTTTTATCTCTGGCGTAGTGCCCTCTTAGGGTCTCCAACATCCATGCTAGTGTTGGGGTTTGTGTGGTTAGAGGAGGTCTCTCATGGTTCATATTGCAGCAGTCTGTGTTGAGGATATGGACCGCTGAATTTCTGTGACTTACTCTTTCCTGGTAATACCAAGGCCCTCGGGCCTCCCAATCAATCTTGGATGAGGTGGCCACTTGTTTTCTTTTTCTTATGTACCCCAGGTATTTCCCCTTACTTTTCTGTCGGACTCTAGTGTTCTCTCCTAGATGTTCTGTTCAAGGTATGATCACCTATTCATAATTTTGGTTCTTCTTTTCTAGAAAGGGTGGGTGTCTGATGTCTCAGCCATATTGAACTGCATTTCACTATGTACTTCTTGACACTCATTGCAATTCCAGTTGGACATTTATTGTGTGACCATCTAATCACTAACTACCTCACTGACTTGACTGAAAGTTTCAGGAGGGAGGTTATCAAATATTTGGGAGGAGAAGTTATAAAACTTCCTGCAAATATTTTGTGATAGATTTTTTTTCACTTTTATTCAAGTTTTTTTCAATGATAAATAATAATTGCATATATTTATGGCACACAATGTGATGTTTTGCTATATGTATACGTATTGGAATGATCAAATCAAAGTAGATAACATGTCTGTCATCTCACATATCATTTTTTTCTGGTGAGAACATTTAAAATCTAATCTTATAGCAGTTTTGAAATATATAACACATTATTATTAACTTTAGCCACTATGTTGTACAGTAGATCTCTAAAATGTATTTCTCCTTTCTAACTAAAACTTTGTACCTTTTGACCAATATTGCCCCATTTCCCCTCTGCCAAGCCTAGTAACTACCATCATACTCTCTACTGATATGAGTTTGACTCTCTTAGATTCCATAGATAAGTGAGATCATGCAGTATTCGTCTTTCTGTACCTAGCTTATTTCCCTTAGCATAATGTCTCACAGGTTTATCCATGTTGTCACAAATGACAGAATTTCTTTTTAAGGCTGAATAAGTATTCTTGAGTATATATACCACATTTTCTTTCTGTGATCGTTTTTATTATCAAAGATTTGGGAATTTTGTATTTCTAACTACAGAAAATGTAGTAGTAACAATTTAACAATACTCGCCCTAAGAAATTTCTGCTATGCTTAAACCCACCATAATACTCTATGCTGATAAATTAGGAAGCATATCTCATTGCATATTAAGGGTGTGTGTGTATGTGTGTGTGTGTGTTGTATATGTATATTTAAATTAACTCAGGAAGCATGGTTGCCAGTCTTTGAGAGGAGCCTATGATATGAAAAGTTGCCAAGCTTACTTTCTTCAAACATCTTCAATGATTATTATTTCATGGACTATGCTTTGAGAAATGGTCTTTTTCATTTATTCTACTGTAGTATGGATTATGGAGGAGAACTGGAAGTTGTAAAGGGCAGCTGTTGAGTATGGTCCTAGTAAAAGAGAATGGACAGGATGTATATTAAAGTGGTAGATCTGAGATAAATGGAACAAAGAGAATGAGCAGTATTTAATGGTGAATTTGAAGTTTGTTAGGTAAAGGTGAGAGCTTAAAAATGGTAATCTCATACCAAATGAAGTGAGAGGAGATTTAGTGGAGATCTTTATTCCCTTTTTTAATGTTTTTAAATTTAAAGTAATAAAATGATTTCTGGCAATCATAAAATGGCATAGTATACAAATAGATATACAGTAAAAAATAAAAGCTCCCCTATCCCAGACTCATTTCCTTCTCCAGTAGTAACTGTGTTTAGCAATTTGGCTTATATCTTTCTTCAAACACTCATTTGTGTGTGTATATGTATATACACATTAAAAAAAACAAATGGAATCACTGTATTTTTCTGTAACTTTCTTTACATAACAATATATGACACACCTGTCAGTGATCTACATCTATCTCCTTATTTTTACTAGGTACATAGTAATCCATAATTTAGATGTACCATACTTTACAACTATTAGTGGCAATATTTTTAGTAAATATGGAAATTGGACATAGATGACTAATTAAGGCAATGTAATAACAAAATTGTCTTAAAATTTTTTAGTAAATTAAATAGCAGAGACAAGGGACTTATTTCAGTTTCCTATTTGATTCTTTTAGTGAGGAACAACTCTTAGTGCATTTTCAGTATCCTGACTTTTGAGAAACACATTTTTAGCATCTCTTCAGAACCATAAAATAAGAAATATATTTGTGGCTAGATATGTTAAGCATTTCTTACTTTTGAAAATTTTCATAGAAAAATACTGAATAACACACAAAAGGTTTAAGAAATCATCCCTAATATCAATTTTTAAAAATTCTATATAGCAAGAAATTAGTTTGTGCCCTCTGGGTCCCAATTTTATCTCTGTGAGATGCCTGCTATCAACAGCTTTGGTTTTATTTTTTTTCTAATATTTTCTTGTGTTTCTACAATTTCTGTATGCGTATATATACCTAGACTGCTTGTTTTTTTCCTAGTAATATGTATAGGTCTGTAACTTCTAAAAATGCCCCCACCCCAGCTACCACCTTCAACAATGTATCATACAGTTGGGAAAAAATTTTCTGATTAAACTTATCAATCTGTTATGTTATCTTCATTTATTTTCTTGTACTAACAGCATCCACCATAGCCAAATTGAGAAGTGACTGATTTATTAACTGGAATGGCAATTTATTAACTTACTATGTAAGATATATTTGGCATCATAGACATTGCTCATTTCCTTGGGGTATTACCACCTTATGGATGAGCTACTCAAGAGACTGACACTTAGATAAGAAGGCTGATTTGTGAGCAGAGAATGAGAACAAAAGCAAGGAGACGTTCTAACAAGATATTTCTTTCTAGCTGAAGTAGCTCAATTACTTGCCATGGGGCACTTTGTATCTTGAAAAGTAGCATTAGTCATTATAGTGATAGCCCTGAACATGCTTAGAGACACAGAGGGTGGGTTTCCTGTGGACTCCTGATCTGGACTATGCACTGCCCACCAGTCCATTTGAGATATCTGACCTGTCTGTCACTCATGAGAGAGGATAGCTTATCACATTACCCTTTCTTTATGTGAGAAAAGAGTTGATTAAAATTTGAGAAGGTTCCAAATCTGCCTGATGGAGACATGGAAAACATGTTTGCTTCCACAGCAACTCATTTACAAGCATTCTTTTAAAGCGAGGCTTTGTGGAGGTGGCTAATATATAAAGGTGGTGACAACCATGGTGTCTCTAGATGTTGCCAGATGTCGTGTCTCCTGGTGGCCAAAGTCATCCCCATTTGAGAACCAGGGAGCAGCGGTTTAGAGCAGTGGTCCCCTGGCAGCACCAGGGACTGGTTTCATGGAAAACAATTTTTCCACAGACCTCAGATCATCAGGCATTAGATTCTCAGAAGGAGCACACAACCTAGATCCCTCATGTGCATAGTTCCCAATAGCATTTGACTCTTTTGAGAATGTAATGCTGCAGCTGATCTGACAGGAGGTGGAGCTCAGTGCTTGCCCACCCACCACTTACCTCCTGCTGTGTGGCCTGGTTCCTAACAGGCCACAAATGGATACTGGTCAGCAGCCTGGGCATTGGGGACCACTGATTTAGAGGGAGACTTGTTTGAGTGAAGAGCTGGAGAGAGGAAAATCACATGAGATTTTGCATGGAAGTCAACTGAGAAGTGAGAGTTAAGCATATTAGTTCCTCAACAGTGGAGAAAGAGTATGTAGGATTTGTCATTAGTAGACCTGTCTTGGTCTCTACTTTCCCACTCATTATGAGACCTTTGATTAATTGCTTTACCCTTCTGATTGGGAATTAGTATGAGGATGAAATTAACCTTATTACTATTGTTTTCAAAACTTACATACTTATTTTGTATCAGTTACACTGGCATTTTACATGCATTATGGTGCATATAAAAGTCTTCTATAATTATAAAATATTATACAAAAAAAGTATTATCTGATTTGCCTTTCTCTTCTCACCACTGCTTTTAACTCTTTAGATCTTTAAAACTACTGACAAATATAAAATCTATCTTCGAACCTCATTTTATTTTGTGAATTTGACATAAGTACTTTCTGGGAATGATCACTTTTATGCAAATATAGTTAGCTGGATTTTAAAGTTACATTAGGGATTAAAATATGGCATCATTTGTTTTATAATGAGAATAAGTGAGAAAATGAGATTTATTAAATTGTAATAGACTTTGCAGGCAGATTTCTAGGTACATATGTATTCCATATATTGAATGACACCATACAAATTTTTGGGAAATCCCATTGTGGTACCCCAGTGAGAAACCTCATTTTTCTATCCAGAAAAATGCCTGTTTATTTCTTGTCCTTTTGTTTTTTCTCCTTAAGTAAATTTCCTATAGTAAATCAACTAATTATTTTTTATCTTTAACCATATTCACTTTTGTCTCCTGACATGTATGTAGGAGGCACTCACTTTTTTTTTTTTTTTAATCTACTGAACAAAACTCAGATGTTATTTATGTTTTGTTTCAGTTAATGGTGTCTGATGTCATCTGATATAATTTTCTCATTCTCCTCAGAGTATCATTTCACTTCCAATTTAATCCTCAATCTAACTACCATAGACTTTAGGGTTAAGAGAAGCCAATTTGAAGAGCCATCTGGATATTGCAAAAATCAGTTCTGAGTTTCTTAAAGAGAAAACTTACCTTTATAGTATGAGCTTATTTAAGAAAATGAGAAGGAGAAAACGAGAAAAGCAACATAGACATGGTCAGAGTAGGAATAATAAGGAAGGTACTTATTTCTGGAGGGGTGTCAGAAGAAAGAAGAGTTTTGGTTCCTATTTGCCTCAATTATCTCTTGCACAATGTTTAAACAACATTTAAATTGGGAAAGTGTTGGGAGATCCCACTGGCCTTCTCATTGGTTCGTCCTGAAGGTCTTTTCAGTTTAGATCTGCTTCAGGCATGCCTCTCTTTACCACCTTGCCTGCTCTTTTTTTTATTTTCTGAGCTACCAGAAGCCTCCCTCCAACCCCTTGCAATGGAATAGGACACTATCTTGGTGCTCTTTTTCCTTTTTGTTCTACCAAATCTTACACAGACCCTTTCCATTTTGGAGGTCTTAAGGACTGACCACTTTGGGGAAATGAGAATAGCACTTTTCTGTCTGGGCTGGAATATTCTTTCCTTGACTATATTTTTCCAACTCTAGTTATCTCCTTCACAATATCCAGGAATATCTTTGGCACCGGTATTTGACAACTTTATGCTTCCCCATAGGCTGTTTTATAGAAATGCATTAATTAGCTTATTAATTGATTTATACCTTCTTATTCCATAATCTGGTGTCAGGGGTGTCTCTAGTCCATAGGTCATTTGGAGGTATGAAATGGTGGACATACCTGGTCTTCCAAGTATCTAAACTTAGTAGGTTCAATAAGAGGGCTAAACTGATCTTTTGGGTTAGGATGTCCCAGATCCCAGACCTTAGATTGATTTCTGTCTTTCCACTCATTTTTTAAAGGAGAGCATGTCCAGTACCACAACTTTAAATATTACCTTTGTATTGTTGGTGACTACTAAATAAACATCTGTAGTCCCTCATGAAGTTCAGACTCATTTCTGATTACATACTGGATCTCTCCCCTGGTATGTCCATAAATACTTTAACTTGTCAAAATTAAACTCTTGATTCTTCATAACCTAAATTTGCTTTTCCTCTAGCATTCCCAGTCAAAGTAAACTGTTACTCATGCCAAAAATCTTTGAGTCTTTCTCTCATATACCACATTCAATTTTTCAGCAAGCGCTAGTACAGTAGATACTTTTTAAAATATATCTCAACTCTGCCCACTTATCATTTCCTCATTCTAGTCCAAGCCATCATTTTCTCTCACCTCGATCAATGCAATAGGCTGGTGATGGTCTCCTTGCTTCACTCTTGCCCTGACCCCCCACTTTATTTATTTTTATTTTTTTATATTTTGTGACGGAGTTTTCCTCTTGTTGCCCAGGCTGGAGTGCAATGGCGTGATCTTGGCTCACTGTAACCTCCACCTCCTGGGTTCAAGTGATTCTCCTGCCTCAGTCTCCCTAGTAGCTGGGATTATAGGTGGATGCCATGATGCCCAGCTAATTTTTGTGTTTTTAGTAGAGACGAGGTTTCACCATGTTGGTCAAGGCTGGTTTTGAATTCTTGAGCTCAGGTGATCCGCTTGCCTCGGTCCCCCAAAGTGCTGGGATTACAGGCGTGAGCCACCACATCTGGCCGACCCCCCACTTAAAAATAAATTATATTATAGTTCTGTGCTGCTTAAAACTCAATGACTTCTCTTCAACAAGAGCTAACCTAACCTGGCCCTTGACTGCTTCTCTGATTTCAAACTCTATGAATATCCCTTTCGATCACTCCCCTCCCGCCACACTGGCCTAATTTTCTTCAATCAGCCTAGGCACATTCCCACCTCAGAGTTTTTACATTTGCTCTTCTCTCTACCTTGAGCTCCTTTTCTTCAGATATTTATGTGGCTTGTTCCTTTACTTCATTTGGGCCTATATTCAAATGTTATTTCCTCAGAGAGGCTTATTTCTTTATTAGCCATCTTGCTTAAAGTAGCACCCTCCTAAATTTGCTCTATAGTTCTTATTGCTGTTGCACATTATATTAAAACTATTTGTTTTATTATCTGCGTCCACACTTGAATGCAGGCTCCATGAGGGCAGGGAGGGCAAGGGTATTGTCTGTTTTGTTCTCTGCTTTCTCAGCACCTGGAACAGTGCCTGGCTTATATGATATTCTAAATATATATACATGACGAATGAGTGAATTTATGAAAAAGTGGATGTACCTATTCTTTGAAAAAGATTCTGGAGGAATGCGTAACCTCACTTGGCAGGATCCATAGTCTCCAAATCAATGCTCCTGCCTCCATGCATAGATTAGTTATCTAACCAGTGTATGCATGCTTTTGGCTCCATAACCCTCACCCCTCTGAGTCTTTTCCGGTAGCTATTACCTTGTTTACCTACTCTCACAGGCCACACTGTCCTTCTTCATCCCATAAAAGTGGGGTTTAAAAAGAATTTTATAACAAATGCTCATACATAGGAAAAGCAGTTTTTGTTTAGATATATGGGTTATTTCATGACAGCAGTGGTGAGAACAGAAAACAAGGTAAAAGAAATGAGAGACTTGGAAACATTAAACTCTAGAGTTCTGAAGGAACTTGCAAATATTTTGGAGACAGTATCCTTGGGAAATCACAGCAAATGGGAAAGGCAACAAAAGATTACATTTTTTACTAGTTATATCTCACCTGAGTGTTCCATGTCTAACATTGAGCCCATTCTGGGTTACAAGGTTTTTAAAAAGACAAATGTGTTCAGAGTTGGTTAACAATGTAGTGAGGATATTCATTATTAGATATAGGATTCAAAGGGATGAGTATCATGGAACCAAAAGCATGCATACATTGGTTAGATAACTGATCTATGCATGGAGGCAGGAGCAGTGATTTGGATACTATGGACAGTATCATACAAGTAATGGTTGAATCAATTAGGGCATTATTCTAAATGTTTTTTGTAAAAAGTTATTTAGTCCTCATCCTATGAAGTAGATACTATCATGTTTATTTTCAGATGAGGAAATGAAGGTACAGAGAGGTTTAATTACACTCTAAGTGTTACACAGCTAGTAACAGGTATGGCCAATACCGATTTTATTCTGATTTCAGAATATGTGCCCTTAACCACTGTGTTATTTTCTTTGAATATTTGAGGTGGGTGTTATTGAAGAATTGAGGTACTGTGGAAGTTGTAGGGAGTCAGTTGCATCCTTAGCCCCAGTCTCAAGAGTCACCACCTCCTTCTCAGTTCTCTGAGTCTACCCAGTATGTACTTCTATAATAGGTATAGTAAACTGGTAACAGCACTTTATTACAGTTATTTGCTTTGATCTCGACCTCTTTTTATTAACCTGTATTTAACCTACTTTAAGAATTATATTTGATTTCTTTTTGAACCCTTTAATTTAGTGCTTGGTATATAATCAACATTCAGTTTTTGGTGAATTAAAAAATTAAGGAAGAATCTTTAAATTGATTACAACTGACCCATGGTAGAATAGCTTTTCTGTGAAACAGTGAGCTCCTGATCACTGGCACTATTCAAGCATGGGCTAGATGCTTGAAGGGATGCTGCAGAAGGAACATCCACGTCATGTGGAAATGGAAAATTAGACTGAGTTTTTTTATAACTCTGAATTATCTGATGTACCATCGAGTTAGTTATGATTCTTTCTCCAAACATTTGTTGAGCACCTACTGTATTCTTGGAACTACAAAGATAAATGTGGCCAAGCAAATATCCATAAGGAGCTGATAGTCAGTGGGTAGTTAGGAGAAGAAGTGCTTAAGAGTATAGGTGTAAAGCTTTAGTAGAGAAAAATAAATAGAAAACGATAGATTTTAGAGATGTTTTGAATAAAGGAGGAAGGGGAGAAGTACATAGGAAAGATGTCCCTAAAATTGCCTGATAAGGGAGAATTTGGGGAGTGAAGACCACATGCTGTGTTGCTATGGGGGTATTCTTCAAAAAGGAAATATCACTATTTGCCATTAAGGTGTGTGGTAGGGCTGGATGTAATTCAGTGGAGATTAATTCGTGAAATATTTTAAATTTGGAGACTCCTGCTAGTCTCCAAACACATAAAGATGATTAAGTACCTCGCACTCTCTGCCCCTTTAGAGGCATTAATATAAAATAGAATGATCTGTTAAGTCAAGTAAAGGTAAACATTCTGGTGACTAAGACAAGAGTTCTAACAGTAAATGCAAAGCAACTCTTCAGTTTCTTTCCTGAATAATGTGCCTGGAATCTGTTAGGCAGTAAGGAATGGTGGTCTGTCTTTATATTACCCTGGTCCCTCATGCTGCTTATCTTTAACACATGTCCAAATATGTCTCAACACAGAATCATCCTCTCTAGCTGGGACATGATGCCTAGGTGGGTGGGGGATTCTCCTGTTTTGTTTAAAATCAAAAGTTGTCTTTGAATTTGGCTAGCATGTTGATGATTAGTTTACTGACAATTGGTTTTTTTCTTCTTATACCATATGTTATTCCATGATTCATCAGCTTTGAGTCTGTTGCCTTGAAGGTGAAACAATTTCTTCCAATGTTGATATTTCATAATCTCATAGATAACAAGCATACGCATATGCATAGTCCTTTCAGAAGTTTTAAACATTTGGAGATGAATGAATTATGCTGCCACAAATGGAAAGGAGCAGTATAAAATTATAATGGTGATATCCAGTCATCTTTTGTGGAGTGATTTTGTGAACACTGATATTGATAAAGCCTAGATGCTTTACTGTATTCTTCTATCTCTCCTTGTGAAATTGTTTCTGATATGTATTATTTGTTTATGATTTAAAAATTTAACATTTTACTTAACTGCCTTGATTTACATGTATTTTAATATTTTAGACTGATAAGATCTTTATTTTTAGAAGTAGTGTTTAACTTCCAAATAAATGCATGACATTAGCTATTTATATTGTAATAGTGGCATCTCTTATATATTTAATGTGCAGCAATGACTATTCAAACCTCAAGAAATGTTTTAGTTTATGATATAGTAGTAATCTTTCAGAATATCTCAATAGAATACAGTACATTTTCTGAATCCAAAACAAAGCAGTTATTTCTGCATAGGTGCTTTCTAAGTATTTAGGAGATTAGACTTCTGATAAACACAGACTAAATTAGGTTTCTGCATGTAGCTTTAATCAATGCACTTATTGCATTGCATCCTTTAACCACCTGTCTCTTTTTACTCATAATGTCAGTAATTGTTTTTCAGTGAAGAAAATTCTCTATCCTGTTATAGTATAGATGCATGTGTAAAATATCTGTATAAGTTGTACATTTGGAGAGAGGTTTTTTAAAGATTCCCAATCACAGCATGTCTTCTTCCCTCTCTTCCCTCCTTACCTGGTTTTAGCTCCTCTTTTGTTCAGGTGTGCTGGTGTCCCTAAGCCTTTCTGGGCCACAGCTGGAGAAAGTGGTGATTGACAGAAGCCTGGTGGGGAAACTCATCTCGGACACCATCAGTGATGGTAATTACCCCCATGTGCAAATCAATTGCCTACATTAACAGTGGGGCAGGAGAAATAGTGTGTCAACAGGTAGACTAATTATTACCACTGGGGAATTGCAAACACAACAAGTAATTGCTTGTAATAGCATACTTAAACCCCCCTGGGACCAATACAAGTTTTGACTAATATTTAATATCAATGTTTTTTTCTTCTTGTCAAGTGTTAAGCTTACATTCTGAGTTTTCACTTTTTCTTTAGAAGAAGTGAACATTTTTTCAAAATAGGGTTTTGTTTTCATTATTTCAAAATTCGTTCTTTATAATTGGTACTTCAAATATATATTTCATTTCCAAAGGAATTTTGAATAACTAACACAAATATATCAACCCAGTAACCAGTAAACAATTGGTGTTTTGGCTCTCATAGGAAGATTCTTTGTTACTAAAGTCTTAGGAATACTAACTTTTGAGAGACTTTGGGCGTATTTTCTAAATAGCAAATATCAATGCCAAATATACTGGATAATCAGATCCTATTAAGTGACATCATAATCAGTCACTGATTTGTATAATTGGTACAAAGCACATAAGAAAAAGATGTTAAGCCAGTTATTGAATAGGAAGGATACTGACATTTATTGAGCCAAAAGGCTCTATGTTCGGTTCCTAATGTACCTATTTCATTTAATACAATAAAACAATTGTATAAGGAAATGGAAGCTGAGCTACTAAGGAACGTGTCCAGAGTCATATAGCTAGAAAGTGATTTTGCTGAGATTTGAATACAGGTTCTGGCTGCAAAGTACATTTTCTTTTCACCATACTGTGCTGACTCCTGAATTTTTAAAGATTATATTCTTTTACTCAAGGTAAAAAGGTTGAGAAACATTGTATTATTATGAAAGATTGAAATGGTCAGTATCTTAAATTTAGTAATCAAAGGAAGTGTGTCCTAGTGGAAAGGACAGAGGTTAGAATAAAGAAATCTTCTGTCTGCTGTGTGGTCTTACTAGCTATCTCTGAACAAATCAGACACAATCACATCATCTTGAAGAAAAGAACTCTGCAGGATGGCTATAATTAGCAACATTAGTGATAGTAATAAGCTGGGGGTAGGATTGTAAGCATGCCATTTCCCCTTCCTTACAGGAGTAAGGTGCTGAGGAAGCTTCCCTTTGGAAGAGGTTTCATTTTCATATGTCTAATAATTGACCCCGTGGTTGATACTACAAATAGAATACTGGCTGTGATGATTTTGTTAAATTGATACTCCTCAATGAGAATTAAAAGGAGACTTCCAATACAATTCGTGTCTCTGAATTATCCTTTTTCACGTATTTCTTTTATTTATACCCCAAATAATACATTCTCATGGGAATATGGTAACAGTGTGATTTCTTGGCAGTTCTCCAGATTCTCTAGTAATTGTGTAGATCTGCTGTTGGTCGCTATTTGCATGGTTGGGGTGTGAAAGTAAAGGAAAATGTATAAAACATTTAATAGTTTCTTTATGCTAGGAACAGTGTAAAACATTCCTCAGATTCCTGTAATATGATTTTATCAATAACTTTGTATAACATTAATGGCTCTTTATATAATCCATGAATATTAGTTACCTACCTACCTGTGTGCTTTAATGACAAAGCTGTAGAAATATTGTTGTTAATTTTCATGATTAAATATTGAGTATGATTAAATATTGGGTACATAAATATGTACATACTGGATATAATATGCTTTATTTCCTCCAGCTTGTATACCCCTAAAAGAAGATTCATTGATAAAATGTTTTTAAATAAAGAGACTGGTGGAGAACACTGATCAGTATCCCCTAATAAATCCACTTTATCTTCATATTATTTCTATCCTATACTATGTTTTATTCCATGTTAAATTTATTTTTTATAAGAATAAATGTTTCTACTAAATAAAACTAAATCTTCCCACACCACTGCCACCTCATGGATAAGTAATTAGGATTAAAATCTTAGCACAAATAAAATAGAATGTTTTCATCGCTACATTCAGGTGTGAAATCGTTTTTTAAAATACCTTTATAGCCCTGATTCTAAATACATCTCATTCAGTGGTTGTCTCCAAACATCAGTGTATATTGAAATAGTCACAGAAAAAAAGAATCATACATGATTAGATTGATAATTGTTGTTTATTCCTAATATCTTTAATATTTTTATAAAATGCTATAATGCTATTCAGGAGACTTTAGTGATTTCAATTAATATGTAGTATGTATGTTTGAAAATAGCTTTTTGTAATATTTCCGTGTTAAACTACTCATTATTTTATTCTAACTTGATATTATCTAATTATGTTTTTTAGCTCTTCTCACAGACAGTTTTATCATCTTATCATTTCTGTCACGAAACAAGCTCTGTTTTATTCAGTTTACCAAGAAGATGGATTCTTCTGATGTAAACAAAAGACTGGAAAAACTCTCAGCCTTGGATTATAAGGTAAAGATTTTGATTTATATAGTCCTTTTATTAATTATTAAGGTATATATGAGTATCAATATAAGTTGGTGTTCTGCTCATTATTCTTGAACATTGCTGGATTTCAGAAAAACTGGAAATGTTACAGGATTCAGCTTAATTAATTGCTAACAGTGGCCATCCTAAGTTTTCTTTTTTACCCTTGCTATGGGGGTGTGTCTAACAAAGGCATGTTTGGAACAATTTAAATAGTATTAATAGATGTCAAAGACAGATAGGAGAGGCAAGTTACACTTTTGAAAATGGTTTTCTTGCTAGTGGTAGTATATATACCATTCTCATTTTACCCGAAGACCCCATACCATCTTTCGAGGGTAGGATAGCTGCTCTGGTTTCCACTTCATAAGAAAGGAAAGAAAGAAGAAGGCACTTTCAAACGTTAATAGAAAAGTGTAATAAACAAGAAGGGGGAAGAACCCTCCCCCTCCAAGTATAACTGGAGAAAATGCAAAAAGAAATCTCCTTCATGTGTTAGTATCTCTCTCTTCACTAACTCCAGGTAATTTGTTTCCTTACTGTATCAGGGGCTTTACATCTGTTAAGGCAGAATTTTTATTTTAAGTGATGTGTTTAAGTTTTGCCACATTACATTTTAACTGCTGGGAAGGCATATTCTCTGCTAGGATGAGTATCTAATACATTTTCCAGGCTGTTTCAGTTCAAGGCCTCTTTTCAGCAATGACTTGTATTTGCAAGATTGATCCAACCTCTGTGATGTGGATTTGAGACAGTTCACTGTTCACTGGGAACACAGCTGATATACAGCTTCCTTAAAAAAGATGCACACTTATGCCATACCTAGAGCATCTGTAGCAAGGGCAAAGAGTTTGAGAAGCTAGCTCTGTAGCTTGAAACGTGTGTGTGTCTTTGGCAAAGTAATATTTAACTTAACCTTTTACCCTTTGGAATTATTACTTATCCATGAGGTGGCAGTAGTGTGGGAAGGTTTAGTTTTATTTAGTAGAAACATTTATTCTTATAAAAAATAAATTTAACTTGGAATAAAATATATTCAATGAGTTTTTCATTGTGGTAATAAACTACGATCTGTTTTTGTTTACCAGCTTTGTGAAACTTCTTTTCATGATGAGATACGGAAAACAGATCTAGCATTTGGATCCTTAAGCCTTAAGTAAAGGAATTACTTATTTGCTTATTTGAATATGCCTTTGGATTTGAGAAAATAGAACATGGACATCATGTCATTTCTGTACATTAGAAAAGTAATCTGTTTCCCCTTAGAAAGCTTATGAGTTTTATTTTCTGGTTTAATATTTAAAATATATATTTTTAATACTTAGTCAAATCTGCTATTTGTCCATTGGAAGGATATTTTAAGAAATTCATTTATTTTACTATCCCTCTTGGTCATCATGACAGAATACTGATAATATTAAACTCATAGGAAACATGAAATTTCCTGACGTTAAGTTATTTGCATTATGTGACAACTGAAAATGTCAGTCACTCATTGTAACTCAAAATCATCTAGAAATTCATAGGTAACATATTTATGTGGCACATAAGACATCAAAATAATGTATGTGTATTTTTATGTACTTAACAATTTCATTGTGATATTTCTCTCAAATAAGAAGACTTACAACAATGATACTAAAGTACATCTGTGTTGTCTGTCATTGCCCATTTGGATTTTAAAACGAGGAAGTGGTATAGAGTATTGTAATTTTGCTTTTCTTTACAGCTGTAGCATAATTTAATTCTTTCAGATTGACATAATTTTGGCAAAGAAAATTGCAGGGTAAACATCCTTAAACTATTGACCTTTAACAAGTTTTCCTATCTACATTTGAAAAATCCAATTCAATTTATTTAACAGTGAAGGGACAGTGCAAGGAGTTAAATGTTTACCATGAGAGAACAACACTAGTAATTACTTTGATTTTAGTTTCTTTTGATGTGCATTCAGAGGATGAAGAGGTCAATAATATTATGGCCATGCAAATAGAAAAGGGTTCCTTTTGACCATATTGAAAAAAAATAGCAGAGGATTATTAAAGCATTAACCTTGATTTTAATGGCCTTGGTTGAGTGGTGAGATCACAATTTGGATGAGCCTGATTATTTACTAAATACAATACATAAATGCAACGGGTTCTTAACACCCATTGCACTCTGGCATTATCGCATTACTGCCATCCTTTGTTGCCTTGCAGACAGGAATATGAAAGCAATCTGTCATGTAGTAAGACTGGCTCCAGAAGCATTTCTCTGATAAGAAGACCCCCTGCCCTTTGCTAGTGTCTGGTCCAGTAGGCTTAGCCATGCGCTTAATCCCCAGAAAGTGGTTCGATTATTGCTGACCAGCAATGGCAAGATAGTTTTTTTTTTCTTCCAAGCTATCAACCTTCCATTAATTCCTTAAGCAGAAATACGGTGCAATCTATATTTCCTTGGCATGTGTCACACAGATGGTGCCGTGCTTATGTTTTCAAATAACCATGTTCCAAAATAACATAGTTTGAATAATAAATTCTACAAATCCTTCCTAAGAAAGAGAAGCATAATTCTCAGAAGCTGCATAAACTTTTATGCATGATACTGTGACTTATCCCTTTTATGCAGAATATATGTGTATATGTCCCATATATTCTTTAAAGAGATGTTTGCCTCAAGTTGTTTTTCTTTTTATTGTTGTCAGTCATTGTTAACATGTTATGTCTTAAATAGTAGTGAGACATTCTTGGTCAGCAGTACTGAACTTGTCATTTTATACAGCTGGTCTTAAATCCTATGTGTAGGTCGATGCTGTCAAGTAACCATGACTGTACATTTTGGCATTAATTGGAATTGCTACATTCACTTCCTTCCTAACTCACGTTTCTTCTTTTCTTTCCTTTGCTAAAAATGGGGAGAATTTTGAACATATGTCTTTTTTATATATGTGTCAAAAGAATTTGGTAAATTCTGACAGCTTCTTAAGCACATGTTTAACATGCATATTTACTTGACTGTATCTACATTTCCAGATGCTTTCATTTTTGTAATACTTTGAGGATTTTGCGTCTTTCAAAAGAAATGTTTCATGTATGCTTTTTTTTTTATTATTAGATTTTCTATTATGAAATACCTGGCCCAATAAACAAGACAACAGAGCGTCGTCTAGCTATCAACTGTGTTCATGATAGAGTTGTTTGCTGGTGGCCACTGGTCAATGATGATGCTTGGCCTTGGGCCCCCATTTCTTCTGAGAAGGATAGAGCCAATCTACTCCTCCTGGGTTATGCTCAAGGAAGACTAGAGGTAAATCTAAAACAAATATGTACATTTTAATAAAGTGTAAATAGGATTATTAGATTTTTCTATTTTGAAAGAAATGTGAATTATTTTTTACCTATAATTTATTTTTTCAAATATTTTAAAAAAGAAAATTACATATGAAACAAGATCCTAAAAAGCATCACATCCAGAAGATACCCAGACAATTCCAGGGCTGGTCAGAATAGTGTAGTAATTTAGAGTGAGGCTTCCAGGTTCAAATGCTAGCTCTGCCACTATGTAGCTTCCTCTCCTTGACCAAGTTACTAACTTGTATGTGCTATTGTTTTATTATTTGAAAAATTAAAGTTAATGATGATGAATGAGTTAATACATGCATTTAGAGCAATATATATTAAACCCTGAATCATTGTTCACTATTATGACGCATGTTATTATCATTATTAGTTCCATCATTACTGTTTACTCATGATATCATGCCTATGAAAGCTTTTGTTACCAATTACCCTCTTCAAACTTAAGTCAATTAACAAACATTAGTCAAATGTTTATATCGTGTAAGGCCCTTCATGCCAGACCGTAGCTGGGTCAAGGATATGTAAGAGAACTATAAATTAGTCTATGAGGTGAGGACTATATCCTCTATCAATTCATGATAATGGTTTGATCATTCATTCATATATGTGAACCTATGTGTATTTTCTGTTTGTACTAGTACTTTGGGTACAAAATTCTCTATTTTTTCATTATAACTGTAGAAAAAGCTCCCTCTCTCCCTCTTTTTATGCAGGTAAAGTAGTATGGTGCTATATTTTCCTCTATTTCTCAGAATTAATATTCAATATAAGATGAATAAGTTTAAGTATTTTCTATCCATACCTACCTCTCCTGGTTTTATAAACTTTCAGGTTATCTTTTAAGACTGGGGCATCCTAAAGTTTGATGTGTAATATATATGTATGTATGTCTTCTGCAAAAATCCTCTTAATTACCTCTAGATTTTTTAGTTTTCTTTTTCTGGAACTCTTCTAATTCTGTTGCAGTGACTAAAATCACTTGTAGTGATGTAGGTGTGGATTTTTGTGAGGCTAAAGAAGCGCCCTTTTTCTACTCATTTCCTGTTCATGATCACCATTTTATTGATCTTGGGTTCAGAAGTTCATTGAGTAAAAGACTTTGTTAAAATGACTTAATGTAATTAAACTAATTAGAATTCAATTAAATGTGTGTCTTATAATAAAAGTAAAAATAATTAGTTTTTAATTATATATTTTACAAATTACCTTTCTTTGAAATGAGTCTTTATATTGAAATTAGGACTGTCCTAAAAGGGTATACATAGTCTACATACCTCATTGCCTAGTGTCATCTAGATAATTGAACAAACTTGGAGTTGCCTGTTGATCGCCCCATATACTAACTATATGACTTTAATCAAGTTTACTACCTCTAAGCTTCTGCCTGCTTCTAGCTGATTCTGTGTTCTGTGGCTTTGAGTTGATAACCTTCCCTCTCTGGCTTTAGTATTCTTATTTTTAAAACGATAGAGTTAATCCTGATAGGTCACCTCTAGGTCTTTAACAGCTCTAAAAAGTGCTTCTATGGATCCTGAAGCACAGATCTGATTTAAACATTGCCTGCCCAAAAGTCTTCCGTAGATGCTAAAACCAAACTCAGCCTCAGCACTAAAAAACCCACCCTGATTGGCCTTGGCTTACCTTTCCAATGTTGTTTCCTTACATAAGCCATGTCTTAGTTAAATGAATTTACTTGCGGACTCATTATTTCCTACCTCTGCCTGTGCACATTAATGCTATTTCTACTTGTAATAGCTGTTATTTAGCAACTATTGAGCATGACCATGGGGGTAAACAGTGTATTTCGTACCAAGGGATATGACTAAGAAACTGTCCTTGCCAGCAAGGATCTTAGTGTCTGCCAATAAGAGACAAATATGAAAATGTGTAAGTGCATTAAAGTGTTAATGGTGCTGTGGGTAGAGTATGTGTAAGCTGTAGTGGGAGCCAACGGAAATGGTGATTGATTCTACTTAAAGAGATGTTAAGTAGGGAAGATTGAAGAGGCTTCCCAATGTGTTCAAATATGAGCATGGCCCACAATTTTACTTTTTAAATTATCCTTTGTAGGGTTGATGTCAAAGTTATACTAGCTCTGTAGTATGATTTGGCTAGCTTTTTCCTTTCCTCCTCTCTTAAACAGTACCAAAAGGAATTGATACTTGAAAGTTTGGTAAAACCTAGCTTTAAAATTTCCTGGGTGTGATGTCTTTCAGGGATGGTAGATTTTTCATTACTGATTTTACTTTTAAAGGGTTTTTTTTTTCTTTTATTTCTGTAATTTGTGTTTCTAGAAAACTATTCCTTTTTTGCATTCGAATATTTTTTCATAAAGTTGTATCCAAATTTGTACATGATTCTTTATTCACCACTGATTGTATAATTTCCTCTCTTTTGATCTTATTAAGATAAATAATTCATTTTTTTTGTCAAGAGCTTTTTAGGAATTAGCCCTTTTAATTATTGTAGCTGGAAAAATTTGTAAAGATTTCTTTTTTAGAACTTTATGTGAAATTTATTATGCAAAAAGTGTAATCTTTTAGAAGAAATGTCTAGGACACTAATTGTTTTCCTTGTGTGTGTGTGGAGACATAATCTTTAAATATGAAGTATAGAAATTTTTAGAATATTATGAACCAAAAGCACCAGTCTATTAAAGGTAGTATTCAGGAATATATTCCTTTAAACTTTTTTTTTTCCATTAGCGGCCAAGGAGCTTCTTGGACTAATCATCAGGATAAAGATACAATATACTCTTAAACCCTAAAATTCAAACTAAAAATATAGCAGCCTCACAGAGAAGAAATTTCTTCATTGGATCTATTGAACTATAGAATATTTAAAAAACATTTATCATCTAGGTTCAATCAGAAAAGATAATAAGCTTTTATTTGGGCAATGGAAGGATCTTAGAACGTAGTTTGTAGCCTTGACAATGTATTAAAATCACTTACAGAGCTTTTAAAAGGGGCCCACCCAGACCAGTTGCATCTGAATCTCTGGAAGGGAGGGAGTATCAGTATTTTTTATGGGTTCCCTAGGTGATTCTTGTGTGTATCCAAGTTGAGAACCACTGCTATACAGCAAACTTAAAAAAATTTTTTTTAAAGCCATCTTTTTTTATGTAACAGACCATGGAAAGGATAAGGCCCACATACTGAACCAAATGAGAGTTTTAACAGTAGATTCTAAGTAGAAAATTGGCTTACGAAGCAGCTAAAAACAACAAAACAAAGGAAACATAGAAATAAGCTCTCTGTGACTGAATTATGTGACTTTCAGAGGAGAAACATTTTTAAATTATTTTATGGATATTAGAAAACTGCTAGTCTAATTTCACACCACAGAGCTGTAAACAACAGTCCATATCTTAATTAGAAAAACAGAATAGAGAGAATCATGCAGTCTAAGAAAAAAAGTTTTTGAAAAATGTACAATAGATGGCACAGAAAAAAAATTGTTATCAGTAAATTCATTTTAACATATTAATATATTTTAATGGTGTATATTTATCACTTATAACATGGTAGTTGTTTTCGTTTGAATTTCCACATACTCTTTTTCTTTTATTTTTCAACTTATTTTAGAATTGGGAGGTACCTGTGCAGGCTTGTTTTAAGGTATATTGCATGATGCTGTGGTTTGGGGTGCAATTAAAACCATCACCCAGCTAGTGAGCGTAGTACCCAATAGGTAGTTTTTCAGTTCTTGTCCTCCTCTCTCTGTCCTCGCTCTACTATTAGTCCCCACTGCCTATTGTTCCCCTCTTTATGTGCATGTATACCCAGTGTATAGCTCCCACTTATAAGTGAGAACTGTTAATACAACAGTATTAACTTTTCTGTTCCTGCATTAATTCACTTACATAATGGCCTCCAGCTGTATCTCTGTTGCTGCAAAGGACATACTTTTGTTCTTTTTTATGGCTGCATAGTATTTCGTGTGTGTGTGTGTCTGTGTGTGTGTGTGTGTGTGTGTGTGTATCACATTTTCTTTATCCAATACACCATTTGATGGGCACCTGGGTGGATTCTATGTTTTTGCTATTGCGAATAGCCCTGTAGTGAACTTATAGGTGCACATGTCCTTTTGGTAGAATGGTTTATTTTCTTTTTGGTGTATACCCCGTAATGGGATGGCTAGGTCAAATGGCAGTTCAACTCTTAGTTCTTTGAGAATCAATTTCCAAACTGCACTCCACAGTGAATAGACTAATTTACATATCCATCAACAGTGTGTAAGTATCCCCTTTTCTCTGTAGCCTCACCAATTTCTGTTATTTTTTGAATTTTTAACAAAAGCCATTCTGACTGGTGTGTGATGGTATCTCATTTTGGTTTTGATTTGCATTTCTCTGATAATTAATGATTATGAGCATTCTTTCATATGTTTGTTGGCTACTTGTGTATGTCTTCTTTTGAGAAGTTCATGTCCTTTGCCTGCTTTCTATAGAGGTTATTTGTTTTTTGCTTCTTGATTTGTTTACGTTCCTTATAAATCCTATATATAGACCTTTGTTGGATGCAAAGTTCACAAGTACTTTCTCTCATTCTGTAGGTTGTCTGTTTACATCCTTTATAGTTTCTCTTGCTGTGTAGAAGGTCTTTAGTTTAATTAGGCCCCACTTATCAATTTGTGTTTTTGTTGCATTTGAGTTTGAGGTCTTTAACATAAATTAGTTGCCAAGACTGTTATTGAGAAGGGTATTTCCTAGGTTTCCTTCTAAGATATTTGTAGTTTGAGGTCTTAGGTTTAAGTTTTTAATTCGTCTTCAGGTAATTTTTGTTTATGGTGGATAGGTGGGGTTCCAGTTTCATTCTTTTGCATATGAATAGCCAGCTATCCTAACACTGTTTGTTGAATAGAGAGTATTTCCCCATTACTTATTTTTGTCAGGTTTGTTGAAGATCAGGATGGTTGTAGGTGTGTGACTTTTTTTCTGGGTTCTCTATGCTATTCCATATCTAGGTTGCTTTGGGCATTATGGCCATTTTAACAATAAGGATTCTTTCAATCTCTGAGCATGGAATATTTGTCTATTTATTTGTGTTGTCTCTGATTTCTTTCAACAGTGTTTTATAGTTCTTATTGTAGAGATCTTTCCCGTCTCTAGTTAGCTGTCTTCCTAGGCATTTTATTCTTTTTGTGGCTGTTGTGAACGAGATTGCATTCTTGATCTGCCTCTCAGCTTGGACATTATTGGTGTAGAAGAATCTTGCTTGATTACCCTGGCTAGGACTTCCAGTACTATACTGAATAGGAATGGTGAGAGTGGGCATTCTTGTCTTGTTCCAGTTTTCAAGAAGAATGCTCCCAGCTTTTGCTCATTCAGTATGATGTGGCCTGTGGATTTGAAATAGATGTCTTTTATTATGTTGAAGTATGTTCCTTCGATACCTTGTTTGTTAGGGGTTGTGAAAGGAAGTTGGATTTTATTGAAAACCTTTTCTGCATCTATTGAGATAATCATGTGTTTTTTGTCTTTAGTACTGTTTATGTGATAAATCACATTTATCGATTTGTGTATGTTGAACCAACCTTGCATCCCAGGGATAAAATCTACTTGATTGTGGTGAATTAACTTTTTGGTGTGCTGCTGGATTTGGTGGGCTTGTGTTTTGTTGAGGATTTTTGCCTCTATGTTCATCAGGGATGTTGGCCTGACGTTTTCTTTTTTTGTTGTGTCTGCCAGATTTTGGTATCAGGATGATGCTGGCTTCGTAGAATGAGTTAGAGAGGAGTCCCTCCTCCTCGATTTTTTTTGGAATAGTTTCAGTAGGATTGGTACCAGTTCTTCTTTTTACGTCTGGTGGAATTCGGCTGTGAATCCATCTGGTCCAGGGCTTTTTTTGGTTGGTAGGATTTTTATTACTGATTCAATTTTGGAACTCATTATTGGTCTGTTCAGGTTTTCCCTTTCTTCCTGGTTCAGTCTTGGAGCGTTTTGTGTTTCCAAGAATATGTCTTATTTTCTATAGATTTTCTATGTTGTATGCATAGAGGTGTTCATAATAGTCTCTCAGGATCTTTTGCATTCCTGTGGGATCAGTTGTAATGTCATCTTTGCTGTTTCTGGCTGTGCTTATTTGGATCTTCTTTCTTTATTGCTTTGTTAATCTAGCTAGCACTCTATTAATCTTGTTTATTCTGTCAGAAAACCACTTTTGGTTTCATTGATCTTTTGTATGGATTTTTGTGTTTCAATTTTATCAGTTCTCTGATATTAGCTTTTCCTTTTCTACAGCTACCTTTGGGGTTCATTTGTTGTTTTTTTCCTAGTTCCTCTAAGTGCAATGTTAGATTGTTAATTTCAGAGCTTTCTAACTTCTCGATGTAGGCATTTACTGCTATAAACTTTCCTCTTAACACTCTTTTCACCCAGAGATTTTGTATGTTGTGTCTCTGTTTTCATTAATTTCAAGAATTTTAAAATTTCTGCCTTAATTTCATTGTTTACTCAGAAGTTATTCAGGAGTAAGTTATTTAATTTCCATGTAATTTTGTGGTTTTGAGAGAACTTTTGCTATTGGTTTATATTTTTATTGCTATATGATCCAAGAATATAGTTGATATAATTTTGATTTTTTTTTTTAAATTTATTGAGACCTGCTTTATGGCTGAGGAAGTTGTCAGTTTTAGAGTGTGTCCTTTGTGCAGATGAGAAGAAGGTATATTCTGTGGTTGTTGGGTGGAGTGTTCTCTTATATGACTATCAGGTCCAATTAGTCCAGAATTTCATTACCTTGATGCTCTGTCAATTACTGTCAGTGGGTTGTTAAATTCTCCCTCTATTATTGTGTGGCTAAGTCTTTTATGTAGATCAAGGAGAACTTGTTTTATGAATGTAGGTGCTCTAATGTTGGGTACATATATATTTAGGATAGTTAGATCTTCTTGTTAAATTGAACCCTTTTGTTATTATGTAATACTCTTCTTTGTCCTTCTCAACTATTGTTAAAGTCTGTTTTATCTGATATAAGAATACTGGCCCCTGTTCTTTTTTGATTTCTGTTTGCATGATAGATCTTTCTCCATCTGTTTAGTTTGAGTGAATGGGTGTTGTTAAATGTAAGTTGAGTCTCTTAAAGGCAACAGACTCTTGGATCTTGTCTTTTTATTCAACTTGCAACTCTGTGCCTTTTAAGTGGGGTGTCTGGACCATTTACATTCAAAGTTGATATGTGAGATTTTGATGCTGTCATTGTGTTACTAGCTGGTTGTTATGTAGATATGATTGTGTAGTTGCTTTATAGTATTTGTGGGCTATGTGCTTACTTGTGTTTTTATGGTAGCTGGTATTGTTCTTTTGTTTCCATGTTTACCACTCCCTTAAGGACCTCTTGTAAGGCTGATGTACTAAGAAATTCCCTTAGCATTACTTGTTTGAGAAAGATTTTTCTTCTTCACTTATGAAGCTTAGTTTGGCGAGATGTGATATTCTTGGTTGGAATTTCGTTTCTTTAAAGATGCTTTTTTTTTTTTTTTTTTTTTTCTTCAGAGGGAGTCTCACTCTGTTGCCCAGGCTGGGGTACAGTGGCATGATCTCAGCTCATTGCAACCTCCACCTCCTGGGTTCAAGTGATTCTCCTGCCTCAGCCTCCTGAGTAGCTGGGACTACAGTTGTGCCCTACCACACCCAGCTAATTTTTGTGTTTTTTAGTAGAGACAGGGTTTCACCATATTGGCCAGGCTGGTCTTGAACTCCTGACCTAGTGATCAGTCTGCCTTGGCTTCCCAAAGTGCAGGGATTACAGGCATGAGCCACTGTGCCTGGCCACCTCTTCTGCCTTTTAAGTTTCTGCTGAGAGGTCTGCTGCTAGCCTGATGTGGTTCCCTTTGTAAGTGACCTGACCCTTCTGTCTAGCTCTCTTTTTTTTCTTTGATGTTGACTTTGGGCAGTCTGAAGAGGATGTGCCTTGGGAATGGTTGTCTTTTATAGTGTCTTGCATGGGTTTTCTGTATTTCTTGAATTTGCATGTCAGTCTCCTAGCAAGATTGGGAGCGTTTTCTTGAACTGTACTCTCAAATATGTTTTCCAAGTTGCTTACTCTCTCTTCTTCCCTCTCAGAAATGCTAGTGAGTCATAGGTTTGGCTTCTTTACATAATCCCATATTTTGCACAAGTTTATTCCTTTTAAAAATTCTTTTTAAAAAGTTTTTTCTTATTGAGTTGATTTGAAGAACTGGTCTTTGAGCTCTGAGATTCTTTTCCCAGCCTAGTCCATTATGTTGTTAATGCTTCCAACTGTATTTTGAAGTTCTTGTAGTGAATTTTTCAGTTTCAGAAGTTGGGTTTGGTTGTTTCTAAAAATGACTGTTTCATCTTTCTACTCTTGAATCATTTTAATGGATTCACTGGGTTCTTTCTATTGGGTTTCAACTTTCTGCTGAATCTTGATGAGCTTCATTGCCACCCATATTCTGAATTCTGTGTCATTTCTGTCACTTCAGTTTTGTAAAGAACCATTGCTAGGAAGCTAGTGCATTTGTCTGGAAGTAAGGGGACACTCTAACTTTTTCAATCACCAAAGATTTTGCACCTATCCTTTCTCATGTGAGTGGGCTGGTACTGTCTTTTTGGATTTGCTGTTGTTGAATGGGGCTTTCTGTTTTTATAATTTATTCCCTTGAGTTTTTAACTGTGGTACAAGTTGAGTACAGTCAGTAGGCCTTGTTTCTGGATGCTTTCAGGTCCAGATGTCTGCACAGGATCTTCATTTGTGGCTAGTTGTTGCCCTGGGTTTCACAAGCTATGTATACTCGAATTATTTTTGGTGTTGTAATTTAGGCTGCAATCCAGTAGATGGCGCTTAAGAGTAAAGACTGGCAGATAAGTTCTTAGCCACGTGGCTAAGAAGTTGGAAGTTCAGCACATTGGAAGTTCAGCACATTGGAAGCATCTCTCTGTGGTGTAGGAGGTGCCATAACCCCATCACCAGATCCATCCCCCAGCCTTGGGGAATCCCCCTCTGATTACTGGCACCTCCCACAATACCTTTGTTAGGTATTCTAGGCCTCAGACTTCCTTAGATAGGGGCTGTAGCTGGCAGGCAGGCTGTACCCTTCCCAGATAACCCTGTGGAGGGAGGCATGCCCAGTTCCGTACCAGCCCACAAGAGCCCACAAGTACCCATGTTTCACTATTCTGAGTATTCTGAAAGTGGAAGCTCTTCCCCTGCTTACATGCTGGCCACAGATCTCAGCTTGGCTCCCTGAGCTATGTGCTGTAACCCTGGGGCATTGGGACTGTGCCTGCAGCTTTGCTTTCTGCCCCTGGTTTGGATCATGGTTATGCTGGGGCAGTCAGCATGCTCCAAGGCCACCGGCAGAGCACTTAGGCTGGGCAGTGGAGGCTGTGCTGTGTACACACTCTTGGAGGAGTGGCCAAGCAGGGGCCTTGGGAGAGGCTGGACAAAGCGGGTATGAAGAACAGTCATGCCCCAGTCCTATGAGAAAGATGGCCCTCTTTTCTCCTGGCTCAGTGGTCAACTGGGGATAGAGCTATTTGGAGGAAGATGGTGAATCTGTGATCACATTTTGCTGCTGCTGCCCCACCTACAACTGTCCCCCCACCCCCTGCAGACCTCCCTGAGTTCCATGCTGGCTAAAGCTTTGTCTCTGCCTATTCTCTGGACGGATCCCCCTGCCAATTCAAACATGTATGGAGGTTGTGGG
Organism: Sapajus apella; assembly: GCF_009761245.1. Classification (NCBI taxonomy): domain Eukaryota; kingdom Metazoa; phylum Chordata; class Mammalia; order Primates; family Cebidae; genus Sapajus; species Sapajus apella. The sequence goes on from NW_022436966.1 coordinate 10,010,510, forward strand.
ATCTCTTGTGGCTGGCATCCCAGAGGGCAGCAGCGAGAGAGGGTTCCCCTACCATCACTTCACTCACCCCTTCTTTAGGAGCTGTTTAGGGCCAGGATCTAGTCCTGGTGCTCAGCAATCCCATGCAGGGTTCCTAGCTTCCACGATCTTCAGCTTTGTGTCTGCATCCCTCTCTATTGAATTTCAGTGTTTTTTGTCTGAAGATCTGTTCCAAGTACCTTGGCTTACCCAATATTTTGGTCTCTCTCAGTGGTAGAGCTACATCCTGGCTGTGTCTAGTTGGCCATCTTGTCCCTCATTAATCTCCACATACTTTTAATATTTCCTTTTGGAAAGTTATTATCCTCTAAGAACTAGTATTTTATTCATTTGCTTTGTCACATAATTCATTTATCAACAAACACAATTAGTTTGAACAAATGTTTATCAGTAATGTGAACCAATATCAGTAATGTGATGACAATTTATTCTGTCCTTACTTTAGTATCTAAGCAGGTATTTTAACATTTCAGATGTATAGACTTGATAATGCTTACTGAGTATGGTGGTAATTTCATTATCTCTTACTCAGAACAGTTCCTTGAATTTATTTACCAAATTAACCAAAAACATATAAGCAGAGCTATTAAACCTTAAAATATGTCGTCAGGGAAACATAACATCATGAAGATAATTTTCCCATAAGGAGAAAAAACTGGTTACCAGTGATTTTCAGGAGTAGTAACTGATGGGAAAGTAATAATGTAACCAACTATTTTCAGGAGCAGTAACTGATGGGAAAGTAATCATGTAACCAACTACAATATAGGCATTCAGAAAGCATTATAAATGCATCCAACTGAAAAGCTGAAATACTTAAGAAACTTCTCTTCCCAAGAAATGCAGATACGGTGTTAGCTTTCAACCAGTGACAAAGATATTATTCTTTAGGGATGCTGGTTTTTAAAGAAACTGCTTTATTATAAAATAAAGCGCACATAAAGCCATAGAAAATAACTGCATAGTTTAATGAGCTATTAAAAAGGAAACACTCCTGGAACTACCACCCAAGTGAAGAAATCACTTTTCTGTGCAGGCACCCAGAAGTACCTCCATGTGCTCTGTCATGATCTTAACCCCTTCCCTGTCCCACAAAGTAACCACTGTTATGACTTTTTATCACATTCTTGTATACCCGTATAGCTTTTATAACCAAGTATGCATCCCTAGAAACCATGGTTCAATATTAGCCATTTAAGATATTTTAATGTATATCTTAAATCTCCTTTAATGTACAAGTCCCCCATCCATCCTTTCTTTTTCTGTAAAATTTGTCTGTTGAAACTGTAGTGTCCCACAGTCTGGATTTTGTTGCTTGCATATTCATGTTTGGTTCAGTATGTTTCTGTTATTTGAAAATTCCTCAAGTTAGTAGTCAGTTTTGGCAAGACTATATGAGATGATATGTCTTTCGTCAGGAGGCACATAATTTCAGATTGTCTTTCAGTTCTTTCTCTTTTTTGATGTTAGCGGCTGTTTGATGTTCAATGCTTAGATCCATTAATTCATTACAGTTGCAAAATGATAAGATTATAATAAATATAATATTTAGTTTTCATTGATTACTCAGGATACTTTTATAAAGGGACACTTCTACTCAACTTCCATATGTTTCCCAATGGTTGTACTTATATAGGGTAAACAGGACAAATGTCTGATTATTTTCTGTTTGCCAGTTTTTGAGGTAATGAATTGATTCTTTAGTACTCTCTGAAGGTGCCCTGTTAGGTTTTGTTTTTAAAATAGCATTATTCATGAATTTTAATATATTTGATTTAATGGGGTCCTAAATTATAACTGTTATCATTTGGAAGCTAAGATTGTCCCATTTTAGGCCAGCAGGAGGCTCTTGAGGTTGGCTGTTCTTTTTTGTTGGCCTTAGCAGTCTTGGGTATATTCCTTGTTTATCTTGTATATTTTCTGTCCCACATCTGGTATTAATCATTTCTCTAAGATACTGTGGTTTCCTTTTTAATGGAAAATGATATTTTAAGCTCAAGTCAGGGTGCTAGTGATATTAGGCTGTTGTTTTGGGTTGGTTATTGTTTCTAGGTTTCTTCAGTAAAAAGAGAGATTATATATATATATATATATGTTTGTAGTGAGTCCATATCAATATTTATAACTTAAATTCAGGACTACAGAGTTTTTAATTTAACCTATTCTTTATATTACATTTATATCTTCTTCTTTTTGTATTAAAAATCTTAGTAGGGACACAGGATTAATTAGAATATCCCATAATTTCTTATTTATTTTACCCCACAGTAAACACTTAACAGTCTCAGGATAATCATGCTGATACTACCACTACATATAATGTTCTCTTTCTTTTAATCTTCATCTAGTTGTCTGTGGGTTTTTGGTTTTACCCTTTCATTTAACTGTCTGTTTTATGTGGGGACTTAGAAAAATTAAAAATCTGTGGTACTTTCTCTGACACCTCTCCAGAATTAGGGATGCTGTATTCATGGTCATGATGAACAGGTTTAGTTTGAACCAACTTTTGTGAAAGTGTAATGCCTGTGTTTAGATTCGCATTTTTGCTTATGGCTGTCCAGTTGTTCCAGTACTATTTCTTGAAAAGATTATCCTTTCTCCATTTAATTGCCTTTGCTACTTTGTAAAATATCAGTTGATTTTATTTGTGTGGGTCTATTTCTGGGCTTTCTATTCTGTTCCATTGATCTATTTGCTTATGTTTTTAATAAAATAAAAATTTTAATATATTGTGTTTACTGTTATAGCAAGTAGTTCTGTGGATTGGAGGATTTTATTAATATAAACATAATTTGTAACTTTCACATGCCCAAAAATATGCATAAGGAAATGCTTATACTTACTAGTAAATATGTTTTTCTAAACTTTTCTTTTTGTGCTTGTAAGCATTTATATATTTGTCCTGTATACAAATGCCAGATTTCATTGAAAACTGTTACAAATAAGAGCGGTATCCATTTGAAAAGAATTTCTACTATTTTGTCTTTAATTGATAAGTTGAATAAGTAAAGATGTAGAGAAATAGAGAACTTTCATTCACTATTATTGTAGAGTAAATTAGTAAACTCTAATAGTTTAGCAATAGGTAATATAATTGAAAGTGAATATCGTACAGTATTTAAGAAAACCTGACCCATGTACACAGAAGGCATGTACAGTAGTGTTCATAGCATCATTGTAATAGTAAAATACACTGGAAACAACATAAATATCTACCAACAGGAAAATGAAAACATTTCATGGTGAATTCAAAGGGTGGAATGCTCTACAGCAGTTTAAGTGACCGCTATGTGATCATGTGAAATCTGAAAGAATAAGTTGTGCAAAAAGAAATTATAGTATGACAAAATATATTTACATAAATTTTAAAACATTCAGAATAATGCTATGTGTTCTGTAGCATTGCTCTTGATTGATGATGAAGTAGTATGCATAAGAATAAATAACAAATTCATAATAGTGTTGCATCTGAGGAGGGAGACAAGGGTATGGGATTTGGCAGGCCTTAACTTCATCTGTGCTACTTATTTCTTTAAAAGAAATGAAGCAAAAGGATAGTATTTCATGAAACTGATTTTCTCATTTATCGTAGTATTCTAATTTTATGTGTATTTTGAATGCTTCATGGTAAAAAAAGAAAGTAAAAATAAGGTGTAGGTTTTATCTTCTGTTTCTTAAAAAAAAAAAAAAGTAAAAATGAAGTGTACCTTTTATCTTCTGTTTCTAAAAATTTCCACAAAGTAAGGAGGGAAATAGAGATGTCAGAAAAAATTCTACTGATTAGCTAAGAACTTTTGGTTGCTGCATAATCTTTTGGCAGAAAGTATTCAAAACATTAAATGTTTACCTACAGGAAAATGAAATACCTTGGTTACCTACTGACACTTACCGGTGAAAGTTTTCAGTTCTAGAAAAGGCCACTCATTAAGTAATTTTTTTTTTTCCTGATTTTTGTATTGAGTGACTTTAAAAGGACTGTATGGATATATTCCATACCTGAAACAGGAAACATGAGGATCTTAAGCCTATCTGTATGATTGTTTTTCTGCTTTTTGTTCTTTCCTGATTTTAAAGTATCTTCCAGAGATTGGCATCAATCATGTTGACTGGTTATTTGTTTGCTTCCTCCTTTGATGGCATTTGGATCAAGTCTATCTACATTTTTCAGATGTAGCTTTTTAAAAATGAAAGTGAATCATTTCAGTGATGCATTTTTCAGCAGGTTTCAACCTTAAATAAGACAATGTATGACTGATTTCTAGTTGTCTAAAACAATCATTTTAAGATACACTAAAGGATAAACTACTACCTTGTTCATGTTTGAAACTGGGAAATCCCAGGACTTTTAGAACTTTATTCTACTCTTTCTTAGCTTGAATTATTCAGTTCTTACCATTTTTTCTTTACTGCACAGTTTTGTTTAAAACAAACAAAAAAACAAGAAAAACCAAACACGGGACATTGGCCATCCATTTCTTGTGTAACAGTCTTCCCCTCACTGGCCATTTTTAACACTGCATAGCCTGTGGTTTAGCTAACACGTTGCCTGTGTTTCTTTGCTTTTCTTCTTTGTACCACTGTATTGCCTTAGAATTAAAACAGAGATATATCCCAGCACTTTGGGAGGCTGAGGCGGGTGGATCACGAGGTCAAGAGATCGAGACCATCCTGGTCAACATAGTGAAACCCCATCTCTACTAAAACTACAAAAAATTAGCTGGGCATGGTGGTGCATGCCTGTAATCCCAGCTACTCAGGAGGTTGAGACAGGAGGATTGCCTGTACCCAAGAGGCGGAGGTTGCGGTGAGCCGAGATCGCGCCATTGCACTCCAGCCTGGGTAACAAGAGTGAAACCCTGTCTCAAAAAAAAAAAACAGAGATATTTTCCTTTAGATTTTAAGGCTTTTATCAGATTTTTCACCTCACAAAAGTTTTTTCTTCATCCCTTAATTATCTGTACTGTTTTCCCCCTTCTAATTGTTTGCCTTTTCACTGTCTTCAGTAGAACTTTTTATCCTGTTTTTTATCACAAGTATTTCCTTTTGAATTCTAGTGACCAGTTCCTGAAACCTCTGACATATATTTTAAGACTCTTTAGTTATTAGATTTCAGAATTCACCAAGTCTAGGAAGGACCTGAAGACAAGATTAAGACAAAGAACCCAGTAAGTGGAGGGATTCTTGTATCATGAAGTTTGTTGATGATAATGATGAGCATGCCTCATGGAAGTTGAGAGTAGATTTCAAATTAATCTTGATAGGTTACACTAATGTCACCAACACAATCCTATCTTTTCGGATTTTTCTGTCTCCATGTGCTTTTCTTGAGGGCATTGCCACTTAGCATTTCTCCCTTCATTACACACCATATATTTAGTTCTAGGACTTGATCATCTTTTGACTAGTATTTCAACCTAAGCTGATTTTGGGAGAAAAATGAGCTGAATAGGATAAGAGCCTTCTTAGTATGGACAAGTTTGGATTTTTAAAAGTCTGTTTTTTTCTAGGTATTTTCAATAACTACATAATTATATTTTGGTGTTTCCACCTTCTATTTGCAAGGATCTGCTAACAGAATATCTGATAGCTAGAAAATATATTAACTTTTTTCTGTCTTTATATATTTCTTTAGTAAATAGAGTGTACTCTACGAAGTTTAAAGCATTTAAATCCAGGTATTTGCACTTCATCATCTTGGTCTATCACATTAGCATTTTCCTAGAAGAACTAAATGACTGAATTTTCTTCTCTTACATATGATTGCCATATTTTATCTCAGCCCATTTTTATCAACGATTGTCTGTTTCTCCTACTTTTTAAATACAAAATGTCTTCAAAATTCTTTTTTTTAAATTGCGTTTTAGGTTTTGGAGTACATGTGAAGAACATGCAAGATTGTTGCATAGGTACACACATGGCAGTGTGATATTCTGCCTTCCTCCCCATCACCTGTATCTGGCATTTCTCCCCATGCTATCTCTCCCCAACTCCCCACCCCCCGATGTCCCTCCCCTATTTCCCCCCGACAGATCCCAGTATGTGATGCTCTTCTCCCTGTGTCCATGTGTTCTCATTGTTCAACACCCACCTATGAGTGAGAACATGCAGTGTTTGATTCTCTGTTCTTGTGTCCGTTTGCTGAGAATGATGGTTTCCAGGTTCGTCCATGTCCCTACAAAGGACACAAACTCATTGTTTTTGATGGCTGCATAGTATTCCATGGTGTATATGTGCCTCATTTTTCCTGTCTAGTCTATCATCGATGGGCATTTGGGTTGGTTCCAGGTCTTTGCTATTGTAAACAGTGCTGCAATGAACATTCGTGTGCACGTGTCCTTACAGTAGAACAATTTATAATCCTTTGGATATATACCCAGTAATGGGATTGCTGGGTCAAATGGAATTTCTATTTCTATGTCCTTGAGGAATCGCCACACTGTCTTCCACAATGGTTGAGCTAATTTACACTCCCACCAACAGTGTAAAAGTGTTCCTGTTTCTCCACCTCCTCTCCAGCATCTGTCTCCGGATTTTTTAATGATTGCCATTCTAACTGGCGTGAGATGGAATCTCAATGTTGTTTTGATTTGCATTTCTCTAATGACCAGTGATGATGAGCATTTTTTCATATGTTTGTTGGCCTCATGTATGTCTTCTTTTGTAAAGT